>NW_019384456.1:425353-643804 GCF_000671375.1 Centruroides sculpturatus
TTAAATTTTTAAAATTAATATTATTTTTGATTTAAAACAGATTTATTTGTATAAAATTAAGCAAGTTACTCGATGAGTTTTATTTTATTTTTATTTTTTTTATTTTTTGGCATTTCCTGTCACCTTGACTGCTGCTCGACCATGACCCGTATACGATTAATTGTCACAAAATTCCAAAGATCGAACCACTTTATTTAATTTTTTTAAAATATTCGTACAATTTAGATAATTTTAACTTAAAAAAGGGGGCTAAAATAATTAAAATTATATTTAACATTTAAAAAATTAATATTTTTATACAGAAAATTTATTATTTATTATTATTAGCCCTCTCACCCTGTGGCACTAAGAGGGTTTTTTTTCTTTATCGAGTCCATTGTGGATCCGGCAGACCCACAATGGGTCGGCTGAATGGTGAAAGATGGGGCTCCATCTATCAGGATGGACCGCCCAAAAAAACTCCTGGGGGATTCGTTCATGGGTCCCCAAAACGATTGGATATTAGCTTAACTGTTTAGCCATCCGGCCCTCAAGGAGTACTAAGAAGTATTTTAAAATCATACGAACAGCTGGCCGGATGGCCGAGCAATTAAAGGTGTCATCCTATCTCTGGAAACCGGGATAGAGTCCGTACAAGCACCAACCCCTACGGTCGACTCCAATGTGGGCCTAGATGAACCCATGTTTGTTGTCCAGTTTGCTATAAAGGGCCCTCTTTATACCCACAGGGCAGGAGGAGTTTAAAAAAAGAAACATTATGATAAGGCCAGACTGAAAATGGGGGTTAGCGAGTGGTAGTGATGGAACCCGACAAAAAATTCTTGAGGAATTGCTGGCCAAGATTCGATCCCGTGTTCCTAAAAGCTGACGTATTTAACCGGCCCGGCCATCACGGATATTATTATTATTAAATTTTTTACGCATGGTTAACTTTAAAAAAATTAGAATAAAATAAATACCGGTTCTCTTTTGTAACTTTATATAAATAATCAACACGTAGATAACTGCAATTCATGGTAACATGTGGTTTCAAAATATTAAATTTTACTGCTAAAAATTTATTATTATACTTTATTAAGAAAATACAGTTTATAATGAATATAAAAATTTATAAATTGCTCGAAAGTAATTATTAGAACATTAAACTGTAGTATTTTCTATAATTCAAGGACGTGTTCGACGTCACGTGCATTCATAAAATTGTTCGGGAATATATTCACATCCTCGTGATAAATAAACGAGAAATGATAGTATCGCGTGCAAATTTTACATGTACACAAAATAGATTCGTACGTAATTAAAAATTTCAAAAGATAATTTTTTATTTTGAATTTATCAAAGCGCCATATTATCTACTAGTGTCAGAAATTTTAAAAATTAAAAGCGTAATCGTTCCAGATACGGGGATGAATTTGCGCGTACAACTAAACGCTCTGAAGCTAATTTCAAGAGGTAAAAAATGCGAATTTGATTTATTGCGGCGCCGTATTATCCTCTAGCGTCAGAGATTTGAAGTTCTAGCAAAACGGAGCGTCAATCTACTGGATTCACGCGTAAGCTGAGTATTCCACAACTTCGAGGCTAAAGACCTTAGAGCCTCATACTATAAGATTTAATCTTATAACTTATAGACGACCCTTTGCTCTCCATTTGGTAAAGGGCAGAGGACCTTCTGGTTTTGTTTGATTTATTCGTATAGGGCGATCTGTCGCCCCGAGAGTTTTTTTTTATGGGAAACTGGCTCCTATTTAAATGTCAGTAATGTGAAGAAACCCGGAAAACTCTACGTGGCCAGGCGCGAACCCACGACCAAAATATTCAGTGGTTTTTCTCCACTCGGCCACTGGTGGGCCTTGACTTAATTTATGCAATTATAATTATAATTTACTAAATAAATAGTTAAGTAAAAAGTGATTTATATTATATACCAAGACACAAGAGGTGAATGAATGTTCTTGACGTTGATAGGTTAAATATATGTATATAAATGGTTTTCCAAAAATGATTACCCAAGACGAATGGATAATCTGTAGGTTTACTCCTCCCAATCCAGTTTAGAAAAATTTCTGTGGGAGTGAATATTTATTTTTTCTACAATAGATCATCAGCGAGACCTTTAGTAAATGAAAAGTAATTTAACCAAAAGAATGTAATACGTGGGAACCCTCGTGATTTCTTGTCTTTTAGTTCAGTGACTGGTTCAATTTTACCAAAAATAAATTGTCCCTTAAATTGTTCGCTTACAAAATTAATTTATCAACGAGATAAATTATCTTCGTTTGTTAACTTCAGACGATTCTCCATATAACCATTAAAAAGCAATTATATACATATATATATTCCCCCTTTTCTCCCCATCTGTAGATAAGTTTACTTTTTGTTGTAAACTCGGTTCTTTTTAAACTGAATTGTTTTTTATATATAAAAATAATTATATAAACACTATAACAATGTCACAGTATAGAGTGGCCTAAAAGTCAATTAACCGTTATTTTTCTACAAGCGATTCGGCCGTCTGTAGAAATGTAATTTGTCTACTGAACAAGAATAGCAATTTTGCAGTGGTTAACGAACTTTTGGGCTTCCCTGTTCTAAGCTAAATAGCTTTATTACGTGATATAATAAATACAATCGTAAACGAAACTAAATTATAATTGTCAGTTTAATTATTTATTTAATGCTTATTTATTGTTTTAAATTTTAGTCAGGGCCTCCGACCTCTCGGGTTTCCATAGCTGTTCTTGGATTTCATTTATCCAACTCCGTTCTCGAGATTACGGAACGACAGTGGGAATTTATAGATCTATCGATACAATTTTTTTTCAAATTGCAGCCCAATAAATAATAAATAATTAAATAATTTTAATTAACAATGAAATAAATTTAATTATTTATTTATTTAATAATAATATAACTTAATTAAATACAAAAATCATAGTGGCCATGTAGCATCGTTGTCGACTTCACGTGATTAAGGAACTGAAACTGATCCCACTTTGTTTATTCCCAATTCTAATTTTTTTTTAAATAAAAAATTCTTACTTTAATTTATTTTAAATTCGATATTTTAATTAAAATGTTATATAAAGAAAAAGATTATCATGCAAAATATTAATATAAAACAAGTAAAATTAAAGTTTGCGTTAGCGAACAGAGTATCATCACGCGAACGTGTAATTTAATGTTTATATTATTTTAATTATTTTAAACTAATCAGCTGATTATAATAATGCAGCGCCTTATTTGCATGCCTTATAGCAAGTTATTTAGTTGGTATTATTGATTTTATAATCTTAACCGCGATATGTCAGAATAAAGCTTGTGTATGACTTTACTACTTTGTAAATTGCTCTTATTTTTTAGAAACCAAAGAAATTTATTAGCAAAGACAAAATTATTCTACGCTCTAATAATCTTATAAAGCCATTTAATTTTCTTTTTCTTGTGGAAGCAAACATTTCGAGGAGGAGGAGGCGGAGGAAGTTAAAGAAGAAAACTTTCAAGTAGACTCGGTACGCAATGAGGATAAAATAAAACTGCTAAATGCTATATAATTGCTTGTATGCGTGTTTATTCTTCTTTATAACATTATAATAGACCTTTAGAGTGAAATATCGACCGTAAAATCGAGCGCTAAAATAGAGAATTTCGCAAAAATTTCAACGTCGTCACGCGTGATTACTATTGAAATTAGGTTAAAAATACAGAAAATTCTCGTTATTATATTACAGAATGAAGTTTATTTAGTAATAAATTTTTAAATTACAAATTATAGTGAGTTACCACATATAAATTTTGTAAAAAAAATTATAAATATTTAATTATTGAGTAACGTGTAGTATCGGGTTCATAAAATTTTGTTTTCATGGTAAAATTATATATAAATTTGTAGTTTTAAAAATGTAGAAATAAATAAAAACAAAATTATTTATTTTTCTAACTTTACTGTCGCAGTTTATCTCAAGTAATTTTATTTATTATTATTATTTTAGAATAAAATTTATCATGTTTACGACTTCCGCGAAAACATTGACAAGTTACGTGTTCTGCGAAGCGTAATAAATTTAAAAATTTTTTTAAATATATTTGATATAATACTTCGTTTTATAACGATTTTATTACTATAAAATGTACAATAAAAATTTAAATTTTTATACGTAAAAATTGCTATTTTAGTAGCTCAGTTATTAAAAGTTTGGTAGCTTATTGGATTCGATTTTTAATGATAAAATATTAATTTTATTAATTTTATTTTAAATATGTGTAAATATATTTGATTTTATATAAAATATTGATATATTATCAGCAATTTTATTCTTTAAAAATGGAAAACATTCGACTAAATATTCCAACTTGGCATTTATTTATTTTAAAAAGCATATACAGTAAAACCTGTTCGAAACGGACACCTGCCAAACCGGAAATAATATTAGGTTCCATGCAAGTTCGGTTTACGCATACAGAAATCTCCGTGTGAAATTTCAGAAATTTTCCAATTGACTAATGGCCATACTTTCCCTCTGTTAATTAAATATAACAGCCGGAAAAGTACTAGATTGACTTCATTAGATGAGGTTCTAGCATTAATGCCTACTTGATTTTTCATGGTAATATTGATTTAAGAGTGGAGCAGAAGAAAAGAATAAAGCAAATTTTACTGAGACATACGTTATTGGTATCAGTCGTGTTTATGTTGTTTTATTGCAACAATCTGGCAACAATTGGAATTAGAATAATCATAATGCTGTCTTAAATATAACAATTTATCTCTAACTCGGAAGTAACAACTGTTAATATTGATACAGTATACAGTCGCCATGTTTGATGGGAGCACGATTTTATTCAGCCACTTCAAAGCGTAATAACTCTCGTGCCTTTTATCAAAAATTTCTGAAATTTTGCAGATAGGTTCGTATATTAACACGATTGACGCTGTTAAATTTTGGTGGCTAAAGATCGAGGGGTAAGGAAATACAGGGAGTACTGTACATAGGTCATATTTCAAGTGGGGACGATCTTAACGAAGAGAAATGATAGTATCGCGTGCAAATTTTACATGTACACAAAATAGATTCGTACGTAATTAAAAATTTCAAAAGATAATTTTTTATTTTGAATTTATCAAAGCGCCATATTATCTACTAGTGTCAGAAATTTTAAAAATTAAAAGCGTAATCGTTCCAGATACGGGGATGAATTTGCGCGTACAACTAAACGCTCTGAAGCTAATTTCAAGAGGTAAAAAATGCGAATTTGATTTATTGCGGCGCCGTATTATCCTCTAGCGTCAGAGATTTGAAGTTCTAGCAAAACGGAGCGTCAATCTACTGGATTCACGCGTAAGCTGAGTATTCCACAACTTCGAGGCTAAAGACCTTAGAGCCTCATACTATAAGATTTAATCTTATAACTTATAGACGACCCTTTGCTCTCCATTTGGTAAAGGGCAGAGGACCTTCTGGTTTTGTTTGATTTATTCGTATAGGGCGATCTGTCGCCCCGAGAGTTTTTTTTTATGGGAAACTGGCTCCTATTTAAATGTCAGTAATGTGAAGAAACCCGGAAAACTCTACGTGGCCAGGCGCGAACCCACGACCAAAATATTCAGTGGTTTTTCTCCACTCGGCCACTGGTGGGCCTTGACTTAATTTATGCAATTATAATTATAATTTACTAAATAAATAGTTAAGTAAAAAGTGATTTATATTATATACCAAGACACAAGAGGTGAATGAATGTTCTTGACGTTGATAGGTTAAATATATGTATATAAATGGTTTTCCAAAAATGATTACCCAAGACGAATGGATAATCTGTAGGTTTACTCCTCCCAATCCAGTTTAGAAAAATTTCTGTGGGAGTGAATATTTATTTTTTCTACAATAGATCATCAGCGAGACCTTTAGTAAATGAAAAGTAATTTAACCAAAAGAATGTAATACGTGGGAACCCTCGTGATTTCTTGTCTTTTAGTTCAGTGACTGGTTCAATTTTACCAAAAATAAATTGTCCCTTAAATTGTTCGCTTACAAAATTAATTTATCAACGAGATAAATTATCTTCGTTTGTTAACTTCAGACGATTCTCCATATAACCATTAAAAAGCAATTATATACATATATATATTCCCCCTTTTCTCCCCATCTGTAGATAAGTTTACTTTTTGTTGTAAACTCGGTTCTTTTTAAACTGAATTGTTTTTTATATATAAAAATAATTATATAAACACTATAACAATGTCACAGCATAGAGTGGCCTAAAAGTCNTAAAAAATTAAATATATATATATGACCTAAAAAACGCAAAAAAATTCCCTACATACAGTACATACATACACATACCGTACATGTACAGTACATATATCACTGATAAGTAATTTAAGATAAAGGAAGGAAAGTAAACACAAAGCACATTAACGGGACTTTAATCGGTAACATTAAACTTTATACAGTAAAATGGACGATAAACTCTTTTGGAACATGAATTAATTATACAAGAAGCATTCAATTACGTAACGTAGAAAGATATTTTTGTATTAAATTATAAATTATTTTAGAATCACGTATTTGAATAGCTTATGTTTAATTATCGTCAAGCGGTAGCCGCTAAATTTAGAATAGAGTCGATGTAGCAAAAAAACAGAACGGAAAAAATAAAATAAACTTTAAAAAAGAAATAGCAATAAACAATCCGAGTAATTTGGAAACGATACAATCGAAAATGGTTACAAGAATTCTTGTAAAAAACATGTATTTTTGCATTGATGATGATACTGATGCGAATTCTCTCCGTGATAATGATCGATCGCTATTCGTGTGAATTCTTTCCATTGATGATATATCGATCAATACTAAAGCGAATGCTTTCCATTGATGATGATCGATCGATCGATACATGAGCGAATTATTTCCACTGATTAATCGATACTGAAGCAAATTCTTTCTTTTAATGATACGCTGATTGATTTTTATGTGAATTACCCTTCATTCATGATTTATCGATCGATACCTAAGCTAATTTCTTCCATTGATGATTCGTAAATCGATACTTAAGCGAATTATCACCATTGATCGATCGATGCTGAAGAGAATTTAATGTTTGTTTGAAGTACATAGTTTCTTACAGTCTTTACCATTATATATATATTTATAGTATCAGATCTAAGAATTTATTTTTAGATTTATTTTGCACATTTCTGATATTTATGACTTCATTATGGAAGCGATAAAAATAAAACTACAGTTTAAAAAAAACAAAAAAGAATATATATATAAGCGATTTAGTTTATCTTTAAAGTCGTTTTAATAATTTAAAAGTAATAATAATAACAATAATTAATGTAAATTAGCCTATTTCTTTAAAATTAAAAAAATTTAAATCGTTTTTTATTATTTTCTATTCAAAATGGCGGATGCACTGTATATATTTAATACAGTACATCCGCCATTTTGAATATTTAATTAAAACTGTATTTCTTAGTTAATTTTGTATGTTTCATTATTAATTAGGAATAATTAATTTTAATTAATTCGCTTTTTAATGTTAAAAGTTAAAAAATAAATACATTTTTCTAATATTACATTTAGATTCAAAATGGCGGAAATATGCACTTAATAAATGAAAATACAATTATACTTTTTAATTAATGTTTAATAATTATTTTTAAGTAGTTTATTAATTTACATTCTTAATTAATATTAATAAATACATTTTTTAACATTAATATTTAATATACAAATTAAAAATCTTCATGTTACTTTTTTAGATCCAAAATGGCGGATGTATGCCTTTAATGAACGCAATTGCAATTGAACGTCTTGACGTTAGATTGGTGCATATTTTTTACGTAAATGTGACGTCATTTTCGAGAATTACTCATTGTAAAACTGTATAGATGACATCAAACTGACGTAAAATGTGTATTATTTCAACCAAATTTGTTTTGAAGATTTTAATACATAAAATTAAGTTTTTATAATATATTTTACTTAAAATTTTTCCCATAAAGATTTAAATGTAAGTAGAATTAATGTTGCTGAGTTAGAAAAGACGATATAAACAAAAATTAAACATGTTCCTGGTGCTTTTTCACAAGGCAAGAGAAAATTAGTTTTGTGAGAACGGGTCAACAACCTTGCAGACAAAATAAATAAAATTTACTTGTTTTCGCCGCAAAGAAAATTAGAAATAACATAAATTTTACGCAGAAAAATCGATAAAATTTAAATTTAGATCGATAAACAAATTTTAAGCGTGTGTATACGCCCTCAAGTGGAAATAAAGATTTAAAAAAAAGAATATGACGTAAGCGGATTTTTTGAATTACGTGTGTATAATTTTATTAATTAGTACATAATTTTAATTATATTAAGTAAAATTTGAAATTTTTTTTAAATTTCTCGGCTGCGTAAAAAAATTTAATGTATTTATTTTTTCGGATTATCTAACAATTAAACAAAATTGTATACATATATGTTGCGCCATCTGTTATTACGAGTTATAAACTGTTTTTAATTATTAAAATATTAAATATATATGTAAACCATAGACTTAAACCATTTTTTAAAAATTTTATTATAATTATTTTAAAAAACTTACACAAAACTTATAAGCCTAAAAATGGAGCAATAATAAAGCAAATCAATATTTTTGCACTGTAAATTCAAACTGCGAGTCGCCATTTTGAAACGAGTTACCAGAATTCTTCAAAACAAATATTTAAATTCGAAAAAAAAACAATGAATTTAATGTAAGTATCAAGATTAGCAATATTTTTTAAAGTTTAATTTGTGATTTATATCAAGAATTAAACTAATTTTATTACCACGTATCATAAAGTTTAGATGCGCCATTTTAAGTCACGTGATATATAACGCGTTATTTCGTATATGATACAATATTTAATTAATAAATTTATGGCATATAAGCGAGGCTTTAGAAATAATATTTAATTTTATAAATAATACATTGAATTATTATTTTAACACGAGTTTTTCAATCTCATAAGATTTGAAACGATTTTGAAAGTAATATCTAAATCCAAGTATATCTGAATCACAAGATATTTTATAATATAAAATAAAATATAATATAAATCAAAACATTTTTATAAATATTAAACTTCATAAATGTTGAAAAAAAATTGTTTACATAGTAAATGTTCTTGGTTTTTTAATGGTTTTAGTATTGGTTGAAGCGAAACGAGATCTTCTCAACCAAGTTGATAAAGTGAAATTACTAATTGTGTTTCTTCGTAAATTTGGCTGCGGAAAATTATTATTATTGTTATTATTATTGCTGTAATATTGCTGGCGATCTTCTTTCGATTGGATTACCTGAAAGAAAAATTATAATAAAATTACGGTTATATCGAAAAGTCTTGCTGATTATCGGTATCAAAGATCAAATTACCAATGAATGATGGGGATGATTACCTTTGCTTGTGTTATTAGTAAATAATAAATTATAAAAATAAATAAATAAATATTAACTAGTTTTATTAATTATAATTAAATTAATTTTAAATTTATTTTTATTTTTTTAAACATTTCTCTAAAACAGGATCCCCAAAATATCCAGGGTTATGTATATTAAAGTTCAGAATGTTGTAAATTATGTAGTGAATCGTTTCTATGGAAACTGTGAACCCATCAGTGTCCGGAAGGAAAAAATCAGTGTACACTGGTAGTTAGTCGTGGGTTCGCGTCAGGCCAAAAGGCAGGTCATGAAGAGTTTTCCGGGTTTTCTTCACGTTTGTAACCTAAATAGGGGCGTTTCCCATAGAAAGCCATCCCGAGAAGCATCTTCCTCGGCAGATCGCTACGTGTCGCAATGCAGTAATCAAAGGAAGGTATCCTCCCAGACTCACGTGCTGTACTGCCGTAACCAAATAAACGAAACCAATGAAAGCTGTATATGGATTAACAGTAATTCATTATTAACTGCATTAAAAAAAAAGAAAGGGTGGATGAATTCCTTGAAGGAATCGACAATCAAAAAAGTTTGACCCTGCTGTAAAAAAATCCAGCAACCAATTGTATAACCTTCCCAGAGAAAAATATTTACAGTTTGTTTAAGAAATACAACGATGCATTAAGACAAAGTTAAAATCGTGTGTGGCACCATTTGTTACGATATTTTATTTAAATATTAATAAATACATTTTTTAACATTAATATTTAATATACAAATTAAAAATCTTCATGTTACTTTTTTAGATCCAAAATGGCGGATGTATGCCTTTAATGAACGCAATTGCAATTGAACGTCTTGACGTTAGATTGGTGCATATTTTTTACGTAAATGTGACGTCATTTTCGAGAATTACTCATTGTAAAACTGTATAGATGACATCAAACTGACGTAAAATGTGTATTATTTCAACCAAATTTGTTTTGAAGATTTTAATACATAAAATTAAGTTTTTATAATATATTTTACTTAAAATTTTTCCCATAAAGATTTAAATGTAAGTAGAATTAATGTTGCTGAGTTAGAAAAGACGATATAAACAAAAATTAAACATGTTCCTGGTGCTTTTTGACAAGGCAAGAGAAAATTAGTTTTGTGAGAACGGGTCAACAACCTTGCAGACAAAATAAATAAAATTTACTTGTTTTCGCCGCAAAGAAAATTAGAAATAACATAAATTTTACGCAGAAAAATCGATAAAATTTAAATTTAGATCGATAAACAAATTTTAAGCGTGTGTATACGCCCTCAAGTGGAAATAAAGATTTAAAAAAAAGAATATGACGTAAGCGGATTTTTTGAATTACGTGTGTATAATTTTATTAATTAGTACATAATTTTAATTATATTAAGTAAAATTTGAAATTTTTTTTAAATTTCTCGGCTGCGTAAAAAAATTTAATGTATTTATTTTTTCGGATTATCTAACAATTAAACAAAATNGGTGACAAAACAGAACTCTTTATATATATATTATATTGCATTTGTAAGCATTTTTATGCATGAAATTTAGCTAAAAAGGTAAACAAAAACTTTTGTTTTGGGGATCGGAAACGGATTAATTCATTTTATATTGTTTCTTATGGAAAAATTTGTTTCGATTTTCGAACAACTCTTAAGAACGGATTAAGTTCCAAACCGGAGGATTGACTGTAATAGGTTTATTACAGTCAGTACCTCAAGTTTCGATACAAATAAATAAATGTAATGTTAATGATTATCACAAGAGAGTATGCAAAATACTTCTTACTTTTAATTACAATTTAAGCTTAATTAATAATGCTCTTATTTCCCTAAATTATAAATAATACTCTCTATAAAATTCCAATACCGCCAAACTTATTGTTACTAAAATGATACATCGATAATAAAACTATTTTATTGTAAAACTTTCCAATTTCTCAATTTATCGTAATAATTAATTTTATATTCAAAGTGACCAATGAAATTTAAGTTTATTGCTCCATTTTGTGTATAAATGAAGAATTCTTACACTAAAATAATTCTCAAATTTGCTAGCATTATACTGTACAATTAGTAATTACGTAATTTATACTGTAATTTTAATGATAATTTCTAATATGCAATGGAAATCGATGGTAACCTGGATGGTATCTCTTCCTACTAAAAAAAAGAAGTTTGTTAGTAATTTGAATCGTATCGGTAATTTTAACTCGAAGTACTTGTTTTATGAAGTGTATATAGTGTATATACAGTGCATATCCAGTTATGAAATTACGTCTTTAAAAGAGCAAACATTCCATCAACAGAACGTAACATGTATCGTCTTTAAACCCTTCCAGTACGAACACATAATCAAAGTAAACCCTATAAATTGTATTCCCTATTGTATTAAAATGCATTTACGGTTGTACAAAGTTTTTCAAGGATGAGTTTCCCATACAAAGTTATGCAAAATACAATGTAGTCGAGGTCACCTGACACAGCTGTTCGATTTGCATAAAACCGTGCATATACGCATATATTTGCATATAACCATGCTCTGTGACTATCTGGAAACTTCCAGTAGAATATTATCAAAATGCAAACAGAAATTGAAAATTAATTGGAATTTTCTCCCTGGTAGCCATTATTCATTCTTATTTATTCCTTTTTCCATCGTCTTTGTTTTTCCTCCTGCGTCCTGCTGGCTTCCACGAAATTGGGCTCACACTTCTCTATGTTTCCGGATCGAGAGAAGGAGTTAGTATTGCCAAATGATCACAAATCTTTTAAAAAGGATCACTACTAATCATTCCCAGGGCGGTAGGAAACTACTAACAGCTAAGTCCTAAACTATGACAAAACTTCGGTTTGCTTTGGTTTCGTGACAATGCAGCACACCAGCAATCTGCCAAAGAGTGTTGTACCTCGGAAAGATTTTTTACGGGAAACTTGCATCTATATAGGTGCAAGTTCTTGAAGGAAACCCAGAAAAACTTCACCTGGCCAAGCGTAAACTCATTACTTTACGCTTGACCAAATGTTCCATGATTTATCCATTCGGCTACTGATGGCCACGGTTTTCTATGAAAACCCCTATGTAAATATTTTGCGTACATATTTACTAAGCCAAATTGGGCAAATCTGCTTTTAGAATGCATTTTCGAGTGTTATGATTGGTAAGTAATTGATAATCTCATTTTTACAAAATATTCTTTATATAATGTGCATACTTCGAAGAATAACGATCAAATGTATGAAAAAATGAAAAATTAAAATGTCTTTAAAAGTATATTGTATATTTATTTTTAAATTAAAACTTAATTCGAAAATTCATAATACGATAATTATGAAATAAAAGCGTTTGAAATGTTACATTGTACACCATTTAAAATTTCGTGTCTAAAAGTCACTCTAATTGGCAAAATTTCAAATATTTTTGCACATCAAATTATCAACATTTACTCATTTAAGCAACTCAGCAACGAGTTGTTTAACTTTCCCTGGCGACATTTAAAAATTTTGTGTGTGACGCCATCTGTTGCGATATTATATTATTAAAAACTTTTTATGTTTTTAATTATTTTAAAATAAAAAATAAGGGTTTCATTTTCAGGCTTAGAAGCTTAAAATATGTAACAGAGGGAAAGTATTGGCCAGCGATCAAAAAGTGAACCCCCGAAATTTTTACAATTTTGGACTCGGGAGCTTGATGTGCTCAGAAATGCAAAAAATTAGGGGTTTTCTTCTGTTTGTATGGATGTTAGTGTATGTGTGTGAGGGACACGATTTTGCTATTGAATTTTGGTGATCGTTGCTATTAAATTTTGGTGATTAATGGTCGACGGGGTGGGGAGATAAAGGGAGTTGTTTGTATATTCAGTAGAGTCGGGCTTAATGACGATTTTACTCGTTATTAGCATTTACAGTTATATATATATATATATAAAACTCGTACTTGTCCACAAAAATAAGCTTTTTACCATTTTATAATAGTTAAAAATATAAACATTTTTAATAATGAAATAACAGATGGCACTACACGCACAGTTTTAAATGTCGCCGGGAAAGTTAAGCAACTCAATGTTAGATATTTTTAAAAGAAACTTGTAAATTTACCTGTCTAAAAAATGTTTGGAAAGCAATTTTAACATTTTCAGCTTCTTTAGCTGCTGAACATTCGTGAAAAGTGCATCTCGAATATTTAATCCCTTCTTTATAACCTTCATTTCCGCTTACAGTCCTTGAAAAAATATTTAAAATATTAATTCTTAAATTCCATACAATTAAATTTAAAAAAATTAATAATTAAAAATGCAATTAAAATAAAAGGAAAAAATTATGCAACGTAATTTAAATCAGTGAAAAATAATTAAAAAAGTAATAATAATAAAAATAAATTTAAATTTATTTTTTAAATTTTTTAAAAAATTAATTTTTAAATGAATTAATTTAGTAATTATAATTTACAATAATATTAAATATTAAATTTGATCAAATANATTATTTTCTTTTTAATCTTAAAATGATTTTAATACATAATTTTTCTCTGGATAATTTATATTTTAATGCTTTAAATTATTAATTTAATTAAATTAATGGAAAAAATAATACGATTAATTTTAATTACAATTTATTATAGTTCTATTTCTTTAAAAAAAATTTAATGTTCATTATAAAGATGTTATTAGGATTATTGTATAAAAATTTTAAACTTAAATTATATAAGATGCACGTTATAATGTTATGCAACAAGTGCTCAAAGCGTAAAGCCGGGGCGAAGGAGGCCCTAACATGAGGCATTCAAAAAAATTATCAGTATTAGTGAAATACAGTATTTTCATTTTCAAAATTTAAATAAAATATTGCAAAGACACATAAAAGGCCAGTTAATCCAATCGGAGGAGTCGTATGCTTACAACGGAGCCAATAAAATGTTGCGATAGGTTGACGTCACTTCATCAAACATGGCGACTAAGAAAAAGAAGGAATTCAGACTTTTTAGTACTGAAAGATAATTAATAAATTGTTCAATAATAATGCTTGTGGGGCTACTTCAAATAATGAAAATAAATTATGGAGGAATGTGCATTCTGTATCATTTAAAGATATATTAACGTGATAGCCGAGCTGCTAAGATGGCAGCCTATCGCTCTGAAGAGCCCGAAATCAAAACCGGGGCGAGCCATCCAGGATTTCTTAATGGATGAAGGCCCATATATGTCGGGCCCCTTTCCTTACCACCCGGTTGCCCCCACTGTGAACTTGGCCGCATGAAAGCAACCGAAATGGTAAACTACGATAGTAAGGAAAAACGTCCTTCTTCGTGCCCACAAGGCAAAAAGAGACGAAAATGGAGAAAAATTTAATCAAAATAAATCACAGTACTTTGTATTATATAAAATACTGTGTCATACAGACATCATTATCAGCAGCTGTTTATGATGATGATGATGATGTCTATATGACCTACCTTAAATGAATGAGATCTTCCTTGTTACCAATTAAGGCGATTGCTGCTCGTTTATCTATGATCTGAATGGTTCTCAATAGTTCTCTGGCTTTAAAAAAGCTCCTTTTATCAACAATAGAATAAACCACAACGTATCCTTCTATACCCTCCAACATTCCGTGCCTTTTTAATCCTATAAATGTTTCCTAAATTCGAAAATACAGTAATATAATAAAAACTTTATGATAAAAAATTTTTAAAAAATAAAAAGAGTAGAAATTTCTTACGTACTTTGCCAGAAGCATCGAAAACATTAATAGCAATTACTCTTCCATCGATGGTGATGTTTCTCTCATAAGTAGCATTACCGCAATGGGAATATTCGGAAAGATATTTATTTGTCAGGAATCTAACAATTAAAGCTAAGGAATAAAATTTTTAAAATATTTTTTAAAATATTAATTAAGTTTTTACACTAATTTTACTTATTTATGCCATAATTTATGGTCTAAATCTTTAAAAACTATATATATTTAAATTTTGGCCAATTCATAAATTGACCAACTTGATTTTTTTAATCTATAAAGAAACTTATAATAATTATAAATCATTTATTCGTTTATTCAATAAGTAAGGTTTACCTTTAATTAATATTTATAAGAGAAGAAACTCTATCTGCCGTACACTCAAATATTCAAAATAGTGGCAAATTAACGTAAATAATAAAAGTGGTATTAAAATGATTAATTGCCTTCATCTAAGCTTCTACGCTTCATTAATATTAATTGCAGTTAATTAAAATGATGTTTTATTCATTACTCAAAATCTTACATTGTATAATACACGATAACGTTGTTACTTTGTAATAAATAAATAAGGACAATTTTGCTATAATAAACCTTTAAATGTGGCATAATTTATAAGTTATAAGTTAATTAAACAATATAAATTTAAAATACAATCGCCATTTTAGATACACAATGGCTCCCAGTTAAGATCAATAATCGTCGTTATAAGCGTTCCAAAATTAATTTTTTTTAATATAACATAATCAGATGTTATTACGCTCATTGACTAAAAAGTTATGGCCGTTGATAGATTCAGCATAAAACTGTTTCTCACGTATTTGAATGGTCACAGTTGTGATCCAATTGCATCAGGCAATGCCAGCAGAGTGCCTTATAATCACTACCATAGAATCCAGTAATAATGCTCGCAAAGGCGTAATGTGTTCAGAATTTTCAGTGTACTTGCTGTTTGAAAGATCTTCGTGCATCAGGCATGCCTTCACGACAATAAAATAAATTAAGCACAGCTGACAGAGTTTGAAAAAGCCTGGACTGAGGGAAGCAAGATAACCGTTTTGCCGAATAATCCACCAGAGGGCGGGTAATTCAACAAAATGGCCAACACATGCTGACTGTGAGCATGTGTTGGAAGCAGTGCATACGTGATGGCACACATGGCGGGCAGGCTCTGGATGCCCAGACAAACTATCATTAATTAATAAAGTGGTTACGAATATCTGATCGTGAGCATGCACAATACAGTTGTAAGTCTTACTACAAAATCCTGTCTTTTCCCGTATTATTACCAGGCAACTAGCAAAGATAAATTTTCATACAAAGCAATCTCTATGCATCATTCCATTAGAATCCTATAATCGTCGGCTTCGTTTGCTATACTGTCGTGACAGAGAAGCAAGGAATGCTACGGACTCGAACATACTGCTTTTAGCTAGTTTCATTTGGGTTCAGCCGACCATCGTGTTAGAGTATGTATCGACCACTGAAGAACACTTCAATTTGGCATTTACTGTTAAACAACACTGCTTAACGATAAAGGCTTCCTGGTGTGCTAGTCTGCTAGTCTAGGGAACTTTACTGCTTGTATTTTAGTCTGGAGAATTATCTCATATGACAGTCGGTATGATCTCTCATACTACTATTAAGCACATCGACACAGCAGTACATTCAGGAAATCTGCAATCTTCGTTGTTGCCTTTTGTGACAGGGCAACATTTTCCAGTAAAATAATGCTCGGTCACACACAGTTGTAGTTTTCTAGAAATGTCTCCATCACGTTACCACACTTTCTTGGTCTCTAGATCTGTGGCTGGTCGAGCATTTGTGGAACCAGATAGAAAGCCAGCTTAAATAAGAATGTCGCGGGAGCATACAATGCATGTATGTCTTCATGCCTGAACATATTGTTATCTGTATTCAGGCAAGGTCCAATTTGCGTGTAACATGCAATTTAATACACAACATTCGTGGACAATTTAACAAGAATATCCATTAGAATTCCCATCAAAATCTTTAGACGAGTCGTCGTAAAGCGAACCGTAGTGTTTTTCTTAAGATCAATGCTTAATGAAATTACGTTCATGAAAACTACAAAATACTATAAAGAAAGAAAAAATTGCAAACAAAATAATACATTTAATGCGTAATTTCATATAATCTTAACAAGAAAATGTATAGCAATGTTAAATGCGAGATTCGTAAAGCGGAAGTTAATAATTAATCTTATTGTCTCTATCAAAACTAACTCAATGTTTCATAATAACAAAAAATTAAACATATAATAAATGCACGTTATATATATTATTAATGCCGATAATATTTATAAAATTTAAAAATTGAATCGAATTTTTGTTCATGAAATGACATATCTCAGGATGGGGTGAAGATAAAGAAACGAAATTTGGCAAGGTAGCTTGTGTATAAGGGACATTGATGCTATTAAATTTTGGTAGTTTTCCCCCATCAAAATTTAATAGGGTCGAGGGAGTAGGGAGGTAGTGTAATGTGTCATACTTTGAGTAAGATCGTACTCAACGAAGATGTTATAATTTATTAATATTCACAATTTTTTATAAAACTGAGCACTACCCTTATAATTAAGAATTTTTCCATTTGATAATAATTTAAAAATATAGAATATTTTTATAACAAAGTCTCATAACAGATGACGCCACACAATTTTATTATATTGTAATTAATAATATAAAAGTTATTTTCTGAATAAAATCTCATAACAGCCAGGAAAGTTAGGCAACTCGTTGCTGGATATTTTTTGAATAAATGCAAATAAATTAATTAAACAATTAAAAAATAACACAATTTATTAAATATATTTAATTTCTTAACCATTAAAATAAAAATTTTCTTGCAAATTTGTCTTGTTTTTAAAAGGAAAAAAATATGTTAAAAACAGAATAAAAAAGTGATTTCCCTTAATCTTTTATTTCTATACGAGATAAAGTTATTTTCAATGTATATTGTCGAATATTTCTTTATATAAAGTCAAGTTTTCGCTATTGGATTTATATAACTAAGTTACGTAAAAAGAAAGTATAAAAGATGCATTTAAAGCTGACAAATATAGTATATTTCTTGTTTAACTCAGCTGCGATTATATAAATATGTTCAACTTTGATAATTTTATACATAAAAATAAAATAATTTCATTGAAAATTAAACAGTAATTCAATTGGTAATTTACCTTTCGATTCAATAGCGTTAATTCTATTTATGCAAGTAAATTAAAAGTTTACTACTAATTTTACAACTCAACATTTTAAAAATTCGAACTTTTATTGTATTTTAATCCCTCTTTTATAATTATATTTTCGCCAATTTCGGACGGAACCGGCCCACAATGAAGTCAACCAACACCAATGGACCTTTACTGCACTTGATAAATTATAGAAATCCGGATTGTTACGTCATTTAGCAGGCCCCCTATTATATTTACTTTTCATGATATACATAACTAAAATATATACCAATAAAATGACCGCTATTTTCTTTTGAAACTGCAATCGTTCGCTGAAGATCTGGGTTCGAATCTTTGTCGTATTCTATTGGATGGTTTGATCTGAATATGCGGGTTCCGTCCTTTAACACCCCAATATTTTCATTTAGGTCTGGCCAAATTATGATGGGTACGAAGAAAATTCTCTTAGTAAAAGACGTAGTTATAAAAATGGTAGCCATTTTTTTAAATGGCGACCATACTCGAAAATCATTTTTTGCAACATCTAGCATTTAAAAATGAGATATTATTGATTTACATAATTTTAAAAATAACGTTAGAAATTTAAAATATTTATTAATACTCCAATTTAGCTACTTTAAAAAATATATTAAATATTTTGATATTTATGTGCCAAAATCACTTGGTTTCTCTACCAGTGGCCGAGTGGATAAAACCACTTAACACTGATAGTTGCTCGTGGGTGAAGGAAATTCCATATAGACTAATGGGCTGGATATATGGGTTTAACACTTAACTAGAGGCCCAATTTCCATAGAAAGTCCTCCCGGGATGCATCCCCTCTCTGTAGATCGCCACGTGGTAAACAAATAAATCAAACCAAACCCCAACCTTTTAAAATATTTTCCCATCGACCTCTTATACACAACAAGCATTTAACTTCATTTTTAAAAGGCATCCTCCAACATTTTTTTATTAGCAAAGTTTTATCGATCCTTAGGGGGGTAGTGACTCCTCAGGGGTCACACTTTCTTAGACCCCTAAGGAGTCACTACTGTTGGGAAATCCTGCTCTATAGAAACGAATCGACTTATGGTTAACGATGCCTATTCAAAGAATTCGTCAAGTGTAGGAAGAACAATAAGAGTAACAGTCATATGACTCACCAGTTTTTCCAACGTTCTCGGCACCCAAAACAGCGACCTTGTATACTTCTCTTCTGTCTTCCGTTAAGGATTGTCCGAGTCTGAGGAATGCCATACGGTTTTTTCGTTCCATTTTAAAATATTTTAAACAATTTAAACAAAGACGAATTAAGAAGAAATATGGATTCCCTTTACGAATTATTCTACAACAAGTTAGTGGAAGTGGAACGATATCTTCTGGCGAGGATGCCCAAGAGAAATGTGATGGAAATCTCTTACTCGAAGGTAACAATCTCCAGATTTATGTAATAATATCGGATTTATCTCTTTCAACTGAAGATAAGAAAGATAAAATTAAACATGAAATATTCTAAAAGTAGAAAAATCAATAAAGTGTCTTATTTGCTTTCCTTGGATTGTTTGATTGAAAATGTCCTTTATATACGTTATACCTATGCATCTGTGCATTTAATTATAAATAATTAATTTTAATTAATAATTTAGATACGATAAGCGTGAAATATTTTTCAAATTTTATTTATAATTTAATGTTAATTGTTTTATTTAAAATATTGTTTTAAAAAATTTAATATTACTTATTATTTAAAGGTTATCTTTAGTGTAAATTTTTTTTATAATTTAATTACATTATTATTTTAATAGTTTGTTATTATTACTTATTAATTATTACGTGTCTTAATAATAAATTTAGTACAGCATATGTGATTGGTTCTCATTAGCAGACCTTTTCTAATATAATTTAAGTAACTAATCAGTAATTATTACTTTAAATAATTAAACATTAATTACTAAGCTTATAAATAATGCAAATATTTATTTATACTTAGTTCCTCTAGTCACTCTATCATTAAAGAAAAAATAAAAACGTCACGTAACCTTACTAAAATGGCGGCGCCCATCAATATCGATTGCAAGTGTAAAATTGTTTTGTTTAAGCAATTATCAAATAAAAAAGGCACACGTCTTACAAGAAAACTCGGTATTTATTACACTTGAGTAAAGACTTATATAAATACAATAAGATACTCATAGATTAACCGGTATTTTTTGTATGACACCCCACGTGAAATTACTGCTCGCCTATTCACCCCGTAGTTTTGGCGGCAACAAACTGGTACTGCTGTGACCCTTATGGCTCAAACATGACAACTATATTATTCACCAATAAGTATCATATAAGCCGCTACATTATCCGCTGTAGTACTGGATAACATAACGGACAGTATATATACTGTACTTTGGGCAGTGTGCAATGGTAACATATAGTGTATAATGTATTTATTGCCTGTAACATCCTGAAATTCCTTTACGGATAGCTAACAAATGCCATAAAGACACGATAGACAAGTACAGTACAGTTTCGAAGATACTGTACTTTCCTTCAAGTATTCGATTTTCTTGTAGTTATGGGTGTGTTATTATAATAATTTATAATTTAAAAAATAATATACCCATTGCACAGTCGTATAATTTGTTAACTTACACATAAACTAAGATAAAAGTTATTTGTCTCTTCCATAAAAATATGTATTTACCATATTCGCTAGAATCTATTTAACGAATTAACTAACAATTCTTCCATACAAAGTTCATAGTTACTGGAAAATGCGTTATAATTTTCACTTTTCCGTGGGAAAGTGAAGTATTTTATAGCATAAAAATTGAAATTTTAAATACAGTATACCTATTATTATCCTTTACTTTGTTATATAATCTGTTCTAATAACTTAGTTATTATCATGGGCATCAGCAGAAAACTTTCCAAGGGGAAAACTTTGAAAACAAATAATTATAACAATTAATTTTTATTTAATTATTTAACATTTGGAATTTTTTTAATGAGAGACAAGAAATGTTGTGGCAAACAAAGCGTTCCAGGTCGAGAGTGTAAGGTTACATATCTCAATCCCTTTTACGATTAAAATTTGTGGAATTTTTACTCGATCCTACGGGGGTAAGTGCTCCATTTGCCTCCTCTGCAGACCCCATGTTTATTATACAGTCAGTAAAGTATTGGACGTTTTGTATTTCAGAAGGGATTGATAAAAAAATCGTAGAAAAGTTAATTGAACCTGGGATCAAATCCAGATGGGCCGAAAACGGGAATTTTTCGGGGGTCCATCCGGGGGGTCCTTCCCTCTCCACCCGGCAGCCCCATTGTGGGTCTGGCTTAATCTATAATGATCTTGCTAAAATGAGGCCTTCTTCGTGCCCACGAGACAAAAAGAGTAAAAATTAAAAAAACAAAAAAAATATTTTTTCGTAGATTAACTGTTCGTCAGAGATGTAAAATAACCTCTTAAATTTCTAAATTTTATAAATTTTAACACAGAAATGAGCAATTATTTATTGTGACATGGTCACAATGTCGGGTTGCAATTTTAAATAATTTTTTAATTTAAAATATATGTTATCCACATTAAATTAGTAGTGTCTTGCCCCTGTACATCATACTTTTCCTTTAACAATCGACTCGTGCCGGTCATCTATCTAACTCCTTTCGTAGGGAACTTTTTGAATTGACTTTTTGACTTCTGGTGCAAACCGGAAATCGCGTTATTTCAATTCAAAAAGTTTCCTCTGAAAGATGTTAGATAGATGACCTGCATGACTTTATTGTTAACAAAAAAGTATGATGTACAGGAGCAAGACACTATAGTAATGATGGTTACCAAGGCCTTCCTGGCCTTGTGGGTATCAAGAAAGCCTTTTTTCTGTATTCATCGTGGGTTCGACTAGGCCTACAATGCAGGTAGCCGGATGGTGAGAGATGGTGCCCGAAATATTTGGCACCCGCCCACTCCAAAAAAATCATATTATTATAAAATTTAACACATTACGATACTAGGTCCTTTATAATTATAATTAAATACAGTCAAACCACCTGTAAACGAAATAACCTCCGAAAAACGGACATTTTTTAGTGGCCGTTGTTCAGAGGTTTGATCAATATATACGTGTGTACCGGCTTTAGAAATCGATTTATATCAGAATTATTGAATTTTTATGACCCATTAACCAATGTGTCGTTGATTAATAGATTGATATGTTCTCCATTTACTATTTATAACTTATTGTAGCATACATTTTATATGTAATTAATGTTACTGATTTATACTTGATTAACATAATTTAAAATTTATTAAGTTTCTATTCTTCCTTCTTTCATTGACGAATAGGTTTAAAGCTAAATTTATAAATAATAAATAATTTATAAGTTCAAATTGGTTTGGGTAATTAAGAAAATTTATTTAATTAATCATTTTAATAAGAAAATTTAGTTAAATATGTTAAAAATATAAATTAACGGTTTATTAAATTAATAATGGAAGCTGGAAATTTAATTTTAATTTCAACCCTCCCCAATTAGTGTTATTGATTTATGGAAAATTATTTATTTATGTATTTTACTGTACAATTTTTACATTTAAAATGGTTTCTGAAGCGGATAAAATTAATATTTTAATTAATTTTAACGCAAATTTTTATTAAATTCTATTCTCAGAAGGCTCTATTTAATAATTTCTATGAAAAGCAATAATTTTTTATAATTTATTTTTATTAATTTCTTCCTGTTTTTCGCAATATTTTGAGTTTTTGAGAAAGATATTCACAAATATTTTCATCTTAAAAATTTATTTATTAGTTCCTTTAATGGATTAATATACAGTAATTACATAGAATAACTTATGCAGTTACTTAATAAGCTTGAGATGCTAGAAGATAGAAAATTAACATAAAATGTCTTCAAATGTAAGCAATTCCCCCATATTTAACAATATTAAATTAAGTAATTTAAAAAAAGCTTTAAAATATGAGTTTTAAAAAAAATTATTCAAATTTTTAAATTTTCAACCAATTAGCGTTGAGCTAATTACATAACCAACCAATCCGTGTTCAGGTTTTTTCTATGATCTTACAGGTACCGTAGAGAACCACTTATATAAACAAAACTAAGGAATTGTAATAATATATTTCATTTAAAAATTTTTTTTAACTTTAATAAAATATTTTATTATTATAAATTTTAAAATTATTTTTATAAATAAATCTATGATTTTTGCTTCGAATAAAGTAAAAAATCGAATGAACTGGTTCCAATTTGTGACAGAAAAATAAATAAATAATAATAATGATTTATTAGCAGTTGGCACGGGATTATGTTGTAGACCCTAAGCTATAACTTATAAGAGGCCCTTCCTCTACTAAATAATAAATTTAATGGACGTAAGCTCTTAATTGTACCTGATAGCAGGGGATATTTTAAACTGTAATTTGTTTTTTTTTTATTTTGTCTGTAAATCTGGCAGTGAGTTGACAAGTATCATGCCAAAAAACTCTTTCATGTTTATAATCTAGACGTTATTGATCAGTTTTAATATAAAAATTATCTTTGTAACTAAAAAATTGTCTAGTAACATGTAACATTTGGCATTTCAGATGCGATTTCTAACGTTTACAAACTCCAACAAGAAAAATATTTATTTCCTAATCATTAGCCAATCAAATCGAGATCATTAATTTTTTTCTAATTATCAAGAATTTGGTTACCAATTTAAGATTTTTTCACTTGAAAATCCTTTGATTTATGAGTTAATTAACAGGTGTTTCTTGCAGGCACTTCAATAACTTTTTGCAAAAAAGACTAAACTTGAAAGATGCGAGTTTAACCTTTAAATACTACAGTTAACTGACTTTTGGCCAGCCTGTGCATTAAAAAATGTTAAATTATAGCTTAAAAAACACAAAAAAAACTATTTTAAAACACAGAAGAATTAAGTTTAAAATATTTAAGTACACAAAGTTTATATAAATATATAAAAGTTATACATTTGAAATTCAAGAACCATTTTCGCGACGCCATTTTTGACATTCGAATCCAAACACGTGGAAGACACGATTTAGAAAAAAAAAAATGTCAATTTCGGGAATAGTTTAGTTTTCGTCCACGGGATGGCACTTCCATCGGGGCGTCATGAAGTAGAAGGGAGAGAAAGCCAATCCACCCTGCAGTGTTCGTCTTCACTTCAGCATTGCAATTATACAGTTGTATGCGGATTTGTTGAGATATAGTTTTACAGATTTATAGGAACAAAGGGTCATAAGGGTGGCACATGATCAATTCGTTTTGGAATTTATGCCGTGCGTGTCCGATGCCAACAGAGGAGAAGGTAAGAACTATAAGCCTAAATATCCTAAACCCCCTATACAAATTTTACCATTTTTTAAAAAATTTTTACATAGCAGATAACCCATTAATTGTATGTATATATACCATTTGTATAGCTTATTGTATTTACGATCTCTTGTAATTTATTTCTCTAAAGAAATTGGGCTTTAAAAAATACAAAAAAATACAAGAAAATTATCCAAAAGAAAAAAATTTAATAAAGGGCCTGTAATCTATCATTGACATTCCTTCTTGATTTTTTTATTGATTTTTTTTATATGTTTAGTATACAAAATAATACACAAGTATATATATAAATTTTGTATTAAAAATTCTCTGAATATATTTTTAGAATTTTTAATTAATTAATTTAATAATTTTTAAACTTATAATTTATATATATATATATATTTTATTTTTGCTTATAAAACTTTTAAGTGTCGAACTTTTTGCATTAAGGTTTAACTACATTTTTAATAAGCTGTGTGGAAGATCAAAATGAAAGAGCATACAGTAAAATATATCTGAAATTTTATATAACCAAGTTGTAAATTGTAAATATGCGAGATTGTGATTTGAAATTCTCCGTTTGCACATAAAATAGCACAATGGATGTAACATGCCAATCATAAGGGAGCAAAGACCTGTGAACTTTCGATCGTAACTTTTAACGAGTCTTAGGCCGGTCAAACACGCTAACATTATAGTTTTGTAACTCCCTTTGCGTCGTTCATAATATTACTCACTCAGCCTCCCCACACTAATTTCACTAGGTTATTAGGCTTATATANTTTTTAAAAAAATATTTTAATATTTTAATGTATAATATAATTAATTTATCGACTTAATTTCGAATTACAGGGACTTAAACACTGTTAAAACCCTCCCAAAATAGAACGTCTCATAAGGAATTTGATAGTGATTAAATATTCAATTCTGTCCTTCATTCGCGGTATTTTTTTTTCTATTTTTTATGGTTTAGTGTTGAAAATCTTCCAAAAATTTACCTAATAATGTCTTTATATTAGTTAATAAATTATTAATTTATTAAATCCACAATTAAATTATATAATAAAAGTCTACTAAAATTGAATCCAGCACTAAGTCTATATATATATAATGAAGAATGTTGAAGCAGTAAATTCATAAAAATTAAATAATTTAAGGCTAAAATACTTTTAAAAGTTACTAAAATCATTTACTTTTTAAGGTGTTCTCCTCCTCCTTACTAAATTTTTCAATGAATTTATAATAGGGGAGGTTGGTGAATTTATACGATTTATCACTGAGTTTTGATAGTGTAGGCTCTTTAAGTCAATTATAACAGTAGAATATTATGATTTATTACTTAAAAGTATTGTTAGACTAATGCTGTTCAAGTAAAAAAATCAGATGTGCTGTATGTGATGCAGCATTAACGATACGAAAGTATACAATGCTGCACACCATACAAATCAATAATAGTACTATAACTACATAATAAAGCATTGATATTATGTGATAATGTTACTGCACATAATTATTTAATGCTGCTAAAGTATTAAAAATGAATATTAACCCCTTAAACTTTTTTAATTATAATTTATCATTAAAAAATTCAATTTATTTAATTATTTTATACGATTTTTTAAGCATTTATTTAGTAAATTTTCGGGGTAAACTGAAGAGGAATTAATTATAAATTTCAAAAATTTTAACCATAGATCTAATTAACTAATTTTATTTGATATTATTTTGCGTATAAATGCATTTATAAGTTATTTATATATGTCATATAACAGAAATAAATCGTCAGAGATCGAAAATACGTGCTTAAAAATGTGTTAAAATAATAGTTACAAACATTAAAGTATTAATTTTATCACGTCAGAAAATTTCCTGTTAATTTTATTATTTATTTTATTAAACCAATAAAAAAAATTAATTTGTTATTCATTTCTAAAAAATACACATTTATTTCCCAATAAATTTGCTGTTTAAATAATGAAATTAGGGTTTTTTTTTTTCTTTCCTGCCTGTTACTATCAAATTAAATTGCTTTGTTTGATGAAAAGATACGTTGTAAATTGGCAAAATTTCTGATATTTCAGAAAGAATGTTGCTGTAGAACACAATTGTATTTAGTTTTCTTTAAAGTAAATAAAATTATTTTAATATTTAAGTAATAATATTAGCCATTTTTTTACCTGTTACTGTTGAATTAAATGGCATCATTTCGTGAAAAGATGCTCTAAAAATTAACATATTTTTTAATATTTTTAACAAAAATTTTTTCTAAAATACAATAAAATGTAATTTTATTTAAAATAAATAATATTATTTACATTTCCAGCAAGTTTTCTTTCGAGTAGAAGAAGTCCGTTATTGAAACTATATTGTCAGTTTGACCTTTACACTTTGCAATTTAAACATATGAAACTAGTAATGTTTTCTTTATGTTCGGACGTAAAATTTCACGAATTTTATATTGAATTTCAAAGAAAAAAATTAAGAAAAATAATATAAGTTAAATAAACAAACCTTCTTTTCATATGTGAGTAGAAAATGGCTATATTTAAATAAAAATGGCGTCGTTAAACTTATTTAAATAATTAAAAATAATACCTTTCTAGGGAAAAAAATAAGCAGAATTGTCTTATTTTACCATTTTTTCCCCTTTCATCACTAATTGCTTAGAGAAGGTTTCAGAAAACAAATGCTTGATGAGGAGACAATAGCAGGATTACAGACGTCTTGGACTAAGCTCCAGGGATTTATAACGATCTGTCAATGCCATTTTCTAACGTTTTCTGAAAGAAAATAATATTTCTTCATTAAAATCTAAGAAGAAAAGGATAAATAAAGAGTAAAATCAAAAAGTTTTTGGTATTTATTAACGCGCAAAACTTTAAAAATAGTATAGAAATATATAGGCGTTCTTCTGTATTATACATTGAAAAAAATTAGTTTACTATTTGTAATCTGAACGCCGATTGGCTAGTTTAATAAAATATAGGTGGAGACACGCTTTATTCGACCAATAAACGCCTGTTTAACTAGATACGTTTTAAAATAATCCGTTCGTATATCTTACGTGTATTGCAGAGGACGACCTACACTTAAAGACTTTTTATTTTCATTAAATTTAACCGAATTGTTTGTTAAATTTATCTATTGGCATAGTTATTCTATTTATAAATTAAATTTTCAAGGTATTATATAATATTTTAACTTTATGAATAATGAAATATTCAACATAGTTAATAAATCTCAGTTAATAAGCAATGAGTTAATTTATTACATAATAAATTTAATTAAATAGTTAAGTTATATTTTAACATGTAATGCGAATTATAAATAAGTAAATTGACAATTTATATTCGTGTTTACCAATTGAATTCTTTGAAAGAAGCCAGGAAGAACTCTTAAGTAAATAAATAAAAATCTCCAGAGAACGTTAGTGTGACTTTATTGCTGCTGTATTGTGAAGGGAAAAAAATATCAATTAAAACAGGACAGAGATTGACTAAAAGAAAGAAACATAAAAAAATCTTTCAACGCCTGTTTGCACCTCAGAAAAATTTGAAGTTTTCATTTAACTAGATTAAATAATGAAACATTTCAGGACATTTAATGGAATAATCAAGATGTAAAATAAAATTAAAATAGAAAAATGTTATTAATTAACGTAAGCAAAATCAGTTCTGTCAACGTCTTACACACTAATTAATTCTCTAGTTTTCGGCCTTACAGTAGGTTTATGGACACTGATTAATTCGTGTATCGCGACCTACATTTGTTTTTAACTTCACTTCTGATGTTTACTACAAGATTAAATTAATTAATAAACTTTAAAAAAGATTTTTAATGTATTTTTTAAATTTTTTTTTGTCAGCTGAATACAGAATACGCGAGAAATTTTACATGGCACCAAGGATATCAAACAACCAAACAGGATGTGGTGAAGAAGGTGCCGGAAGCATGTAAGTTTCTCTTCATTATTTTGAACGAAACGTGAATAATTTTTAAGAAAGGTACAATTAAATATGTAATTTTACGTGTTTATATGTAAATTTTTCTCGTGTCTTCACGCGAGTGGTAGAAATTCAACCTTCTTTCTCACACTCTGCACTCTACTTAATTGAGTGTATGATACAAAATTTTGGGTCACATTGGCATAAAGATGGAAGGAAAATTTGATTCTTTTTTTCCTTTTAAGTAAAGATGGGTCACGTAAACAATACTCCTAGATGACTGGAATGATATAAATCTTAAGGTTTACGACAACAAATCGACAAAGTTGGAAGAATGAAAGGATATTTTTATGCTTTTACTCCTTTTGGGACGAGAAAAATCAATGAATCGATAATAAATAAGCAGGATATTATATCGTTTCAAAGAATTAATCAAGAATGGTAGTAAAATAACGTAAATAATGAATAATTTATACCATAAATAAACCTTATAAGTCACCTTCAACGTAAAAAAAAACATGAAAGGATCACCTTCAATGTGCTTATAAAATTGTAAGGACGTAGTTAAAATTTAAACAACGAAAATGTCTCTAAAAAACGACATTTTTATAAAAATTAAAATTGAGTTTTTAAAAAATTACATAATGATATTTTATGTGTTTATTTAAAAAAAACAAGTTATTAACAAAGAAATTGATAATTAAATGAGACAGACAAATAAAATGGACGGTTAAAAAACATATAAACAAATGGGAGACACAATAAAGAGGAAATATACAAGTTAATGATAAAGACAAATAAATGGAAATAATTAAAATTTTCGTAGCTAAATGAAATGTGTATAATTGAAAGCTACGGATGAATGAAATAGGCTGTTTAATAAAACAGACAGACAAAACTGACAATTAAAGAATTCTAAACAAATGAAAGAGAGAATTCAAATATTGTATACAAAGAAAAATGAAACAATTAAAAGTATACGTAAAACAAGTGAAACAAACATTAAATAAAAGAGCAGTCATGTAAAATTGATTATTAAAACAATAGAAATTGATGAAAATGACAATTAAATAACACAAATAAATGAAATTTACAATTGAAATAACTTATACAAATAAAATAAAACAGAAAATTAAAAATACACACTAAAAAATAAGACAGACAATTAGAAATCTAAAGAATAAACAAAACAAACTCAATTAAAATCGCAAACGAAGTTTTCCTTGTTTTTTAGACACAACATCAGTGTCTAAAACACAAGAAAAAAAAGATACATTTCTATCTCATCTGACAATAGTTCACATGTGAAGGAGCATTTCGACACAGTATTTTCGTTAAATCGTCAAATAAATTGTATCACCTGACCATAAACTTTATACCGAATCCTTTTAATAAAGTTTCTTATTATTGTTTGAACAATGTCAAGCAAGCAATAAAAATCTATGATCGCCCTTAACGATCTCTTGATATTTTTCCTACTTCCACCGCAAAATGTCTCGTGCAGAAGTCACGGAAGTAACAGTCAAATATATTTGATATCTTGTGTTAAATTATATTAAACACGTGACGCTTCTATTGACAGATGATACAATAGAATGGAATAGAATTAATTACGTTTTATTGCCTTAATTCTTCTCCAAATTTGGAAAAGATGGAGATTCTTAAGATCTTAATCGTTTCGTTTCTTCCATTAAAATGTTTAGAATTTTTGGCTTTTTTTAATTAAAATTCTTTACAGATATTTTAGAGTTATTTCATATAAAAATTCTTAATAATTTCGGTTCGTAAATCAGTTAATCGATGATATAACTTATTTTTAAAAACGGCCAAAACCGATCCGAAATTGCGGTCAAATATCTCGGTTCACCGACTTTTGGGCCACTGTATATTATTATTTTAACTGTAATTTTTACATTACATTTTTACATTGTAAAATTGAATAATTTACATACGATAGGAACAGAAAATGGACACGTCGGTCCATCACGCTCTACGCGAAGCGTACTTTACGCTGTAAAAACATGCAAAAGCCAAAAAAAAATTTGTTACTAATTTAAATAATAAATTACCATTTAAAATAATTTAATTAAGAAATAACTTAATTTTTGCCAAGTTAAATTAAATTTATTAACATAATCAATAACACAGAATCTACATTATCATAAACTAGACAAAAATTTAAAGATGGTTAACAAGTAATTAAGTTAAAACATTTTTAAAAATTGTATCAAAATTAATTGAAAAATTAGATTTAATATCATTAAATGTTTTAAAAAAATTATACAGTAAATATATATATATATTTAATATAAAACATGCGATTATGTGTAGTTACATTAACACATTTCCGCCATTTTCAAGTTCCACGAGTCGAAATAAAAGAAAATAAAATTTTAGAACACAACGCCCTCGCGCTTTACAAATTGTATTAATTAAATAACACGATCTAATAACAAAAATATTTTAAAAAATACAAATAAAAGCGAAAAATTAATTTAATTTGAAATATTCCTTCTGGAGGAACTTTCGAGTTGGGCTCTTGTTAATGGATCCAACCGTAATGCCTGCTTGTAAACATGTAGAATCTCTCCCACTCCAGTCTTTGACGTGTGGTTCCTTCTTGCCTTCACTCCATTTTACCAAAAGCAGCTAGAACTGTATTAATGTCAAAGTATCTTTTGTATTCTATCGGCCTCATACCCGAGTGTCAAGAGGTTTGGCTGGCATACGCCGAAGAAACTTCAAAATCGGGATGAAACCAGGAGTGTATTCATAAATATAAAAGTGCCAGGGCGCTAACCGGCGCTCCTAGTTTGAATCTCCATTGTGGAGGCGCCACCGTCTATGGTGTTTTGCTGCTTAAAAAAGTACCAGGGCGACGCCCTGGTACGTCCTGGCACGATTAAACGCTGAATAAAACGCGGGTATTTTGTAGACCTCTGCTTTCTGGACCTCTGGGATAAGCCGATAAGGCCGTCGTTATTGTGTAGCGGCCAATAAACTGTGAGGTTCCTAAAATATGTTGTAGATATATATTTGGCTAAATCGAAGCCACACGGGAAATGGTTCAGATCTTCATTGTAGGTCACCTCAAGAAATTCCTTTTTACCAGGGCTGTGGAGTCGGAGTCGTGGAGTTTTGGTGTTTTGACTCCCTTCTTACTTACCAACTTGTTATGTATATGAAACGGAGTCGGAGTCGGAGTCGGATGGTAAGGAAAAGTCGGAGTCGGAGTCGGAGTCGGTAGATTTTTACGCGACTCCATAGCCCTGCTTTTTACACTACATTGTAGTAAAGTTAGTATTCCGATAGGTTGTGATCGACCTTTGAACTGTGCTGCTCCCGAAACAGTGTGTGAGTGCCATTCTTCTGGCGTAATGTTAATTCATTAATAATATCGTTGACACTCTAGCAATGAAAGAAGGTTCGTCTTAGTTGGCTGTACAAGATGGCCTTACTCAGATCCAAATTGTAGAGCCAGCTAAGATGAACCTTCACTCATTGCTCGAGTGCCAACGATACTACTGGCCAATTAAATTACGTCAGAAGAATGGCACTCGCACTGTGCTTCGGAGGCATTACAGTTCAAAGGTCGAGCACGATGTATCGGTATACTAATTTTTGTTACAACATTGTGTGAAAAAAAATTTCTTGTGGTGACGTACAGTACAATGAAGATCTGAACCATTTCCGCGTAGCTTCGAATTAACCAAACATACAGTCAGCTATGACGTATCATAGGAATTCAACAGTTTATCGACTTCTATATAATGGCAAAGGGCGTGCTAGCGTTTTTCAAGGACCAAAAATTAAGGGTCTACAAATTACCCACGTTTCATCTAGATTTGTACCTCGAGACACTAGGGTACGAGGCTGATAGAACATCCAATAAATTTGATACGGCCCTACTGCGTTTGGATCCGTACCACAAATATGGTAAAAAGGGATAAAGCTAGTATTATTAAGAACGTATCGAGGCCAGAATGGCAGAGGTTCTACGCATTTACAAACAAGCCATTACAATTGCATCCATTATTAAAAACGATCCAGCTTGGTAGTTCCTCCTTAACGAACACTCCAAATTAACTTAAATTTTTACCTTTTATTTTTTACCTAACTTACGTTTAAATTATCTGTAAAAAGTTTATGAATGAATACAAGTTAATTAACCGGGTTGTATTACTTTTTTGTCTATTTGGCAGCCGTTTCAAATCGATCTTAACCGAAACGGTCTTATAATACAATTTTAAAATAATATAACGAGTATAGAAGACACATCTCGGTGTCTTCTATACTCGTTATTTATAGACAATTTACAGTTTATATTTTTAAATAACTCTATGCTTTGACGTCCATTTCCCATAGTCTAATGGGTAAGTTAAGGATTAACACTGGATATTTTACAATTAGACTTCTTTATATAAAAAAGGTATCTAATTTTTTATAAAATTGATGGAGGGGCGGAACTTAAAAATCTAGATTTATTACAAATTAGATGAAGGGGCCCTCCAAAGTTTGGAAACGTCATAAGAATAAATAAATATAGGGTTGTTTAAAAATAATCACTAGATGCTTCCACCATAACAGGTAAGTGCCATACGGAGCATTGTAATTTACAATGCCCTTCATATATTATGTATAGGGATGTGGGAATTATACATATGGAATACATATGTAATCAGAGGATCGTGTAATGTAGTGTAAATCGCCGTAATATAATTATTTAATAAATTAATGAATTAAAAACGTACAGTATTTAACCATTTTATTGTGATACGACACATATACCAAATTGTGCACGTGTAAATTACACTTTCCTCTGATGGTAGTGAATATATATGTACAGTACTACACGTATGGAAGCATCTTCAACACTCGAACAACCCTATATAAAATATGCTAGAACCATTAAACAGGAAAAAATATAAAGATGTGATGCAGCTACTGCCTTACATACCTTCTACGTATTATGAATACTTCAATACACTGCTACGTAACAATCCAAAATTAAAACGAGAAATTATTTATTGTGACAACGTCACAATGCTAGGATACAAATTTCAACTATCTTATAATTAAAAACAAAAAAAGTAACTTCCAGTGCAGAAAGTTCGTGTATAGTGAAATCTTTTCATGCCTAGTCGGACGTCTTGCCCCTGTATATCATACTTTTCCTAATAACAATCGAGTCTTGTTGTTCACCTATTTAACTCCATTTCCTAGATTAACGGAGGACATACAAATGGACGAACGACACTGGGAATGTATAGGTCTGAAATTTTCAAATTGCAGTCCAATGATTTAAATAGTTTAAATAATTATGAAAATGCCGCAAATCCACTTATGGCAAACCCAAAAAAACAATATTTAGTTTAGTTAATTGTCATTGAAAAATTGATTGTGTAATGAATTTACGTATACTGTATTTAAATTCATAGAAACAGGGGCAAACTTTATCAGGGTTTTTGAATCAATTGGAACTCTTAATTATCTTAACACAAGGGAAAATGGATTCACATCGCTTTCATAATAAACAGTCCATTTATTTAATGAGTGAACAAAATAAAACGAGTTTTAAATTATTCAAATTGTTTTTATTGAAGAATTGATCGAATGTGTGTTGTAAATATAAAGGGTAGTCCAAAAGTCAGTTGACTGAGATATTTTTAAGATTATTCGTAATTCGAAACTAATAAATTACTATGAAATTAAGTATTACTGTAGTAAGTATTAAATCTTAAAATACAGTATATCTCAGTTAACTGATTTTTGAACCACCCTTTATATTAATTCGGGCAAATAGGTTTGTTTAAATGAGAAATTTTCTGGAAATAATCGTGAATTTCTTCACGTTAACTCGAGTTTATGTTGGTAGATTTAAATTATGAGCATTAATGCAGGCAATAATGAGGTAAAAAAAAATTGCATTTATCTTCGTAGCCTGAGTCCTATGCTATTTTACCCTCATAACTCGAGGCTCTATGCTGTAATTTTCTTAACTTATAAGCTAAATGTAGTCCCTACTTCATCTTTTCTAATATTATAACATATTGAATTTTATATTATTTCTATTAAAAAGATTATATTCTTTATAATTTAATTTAATATATTTTTTTTAATTAGAATAGTTATTTTATGCTTTAATCCTGAACGTTATTTTTATCTAAATTTATTTTAATACTTAACTTTTTTTCATTATTTATATAATAATAGAAATATAAATTGAAGAATTGTATATATAGGCAGTACTCTATGATATATAAGATATATAAATACATTTTAGGAAAGTTTACTGATGATTGGATAATGACTTCGTCTGATTAACGACGATTGGTCGATATAAATCTCTGTCTGCTTGCTTGAATTTCTTCAACCAATCATCAATAATATTTTTTAATTGAAATCAAATATATCTCGGAGGACCACCTACTTCATTCAAACTTTTTATTCTTAAAAAAAACGTATTAAATAATTTTTTTTTTTAATTTTTGCCTTATTTTTAAATAAAATATATAAAACTACGATAAAATATTAAAAGCAAATAAATACTTTTAAAATTATTTTTAAATGGTCATTTGGGAATTTTATTAAACATGAATATAACTTTAAACAAATCACATTTTAATGATATTTGCTAGTTTAAAATGCAAAAAAAGAAACAAAATTATGAATATTTAATGAAAAAAACATTAAATTTTACCTTCAAAAAGTGAGAAATTACCTTAATTTATCGCGTAGTTTTGATTAATTTTATCTTTTATTTATTCATAGTGTTCCTTTCAAATAATAATAACTTTGTATCTTCAGCCCTTCTAATTCATGTAAACCTTACAAAATTTTAATTTTTTTTACTATCGTGGCGGGATTTCATGTACAGTACTTAACATATTCTTGAATAAGACGTAATTATAGCTACAAACCAATGATAATGACGGAATTATTTCTATATTTAAATGAATAAAAAATGTTTTTTTTTTTCGAAAATATCGTCTAAGAAACTAAGTTCTAGACTAAATAAAATATATTTAAATGACAGCATCATCTGACCTTTTCATCATTTATCAAATGATCGATTTCTCTTAATGATTTTCAAAAATGGCGCTGGATTCTAAGACATCCAAACGTGATTTTTTCTTTTAGTCAGGTATTTCTACCTGTAAAAAAAGTTCAAAATATAATCTTATTACGTCCCACACGATTTTTTTGTAGATTACTTATCTCAGATTTTGATATTTTTGTCAATATTGCTGTCTGCTTAATGGCGGCATTTTCCAACGAAATCTTGATTTTTCCTTGATCTTTCTAAGAATCTATATGTGTTCGGGTGTAGGGGGCCTGCATTGATGTTGGGGGGCCGATCACATGTTTCCTGGCAATTTTAAATGGCCAAAACTTAGAAAATCTTCAACAGTCGAAAGTTTTTTTCGAAGTTTTTAATTATCAGAGGATGTTTCAAACTTGTATTTTATTGAAGTGTCTCTTCTTTTATCATTTCTCCTCTCAGCAATCCTTCTATCTTAAAAAAAGAAAGCTTTTAACATCCCTCTACTGAGATACTTTAATCGGATTTATCATTTCTACGCTAGAAATTTTGCACTCATCAATGAATGTACTCTTTTTTTCCACTAAATTAATAAATTTCTTATAAAATTTTAATGATTTATTACTTTAATATTAACCGTAAGCTTAAATATAAAAAAATAACGACAGATTTAATCTGCATCTGCAAGAATAACCGGGATCGATTGCAGGTGTATTTCTTAATGGCCTTTTCTTGCAAACATTATTAAGAATAAACTTATTTTAAATATTTTACAAAATTACACGCCTAGTTATCTTAATGTTTTCTTAAAATTATAAGATAATTCGGAAAAATAAAGGAGATAAGAGCGAAAACGTGCTGTAGAGATAAGTAACGTCAATGGATGTAAAATGTGTCAAATTTTAATGTAATTTTTAATAAATTTTACACGAATTATATTGTTAATGGGTAAAAAATCGATTTTTTAACGATTAAGTCCTCTTTATCTCCATAAAATTCCTCATAAAGTTATAAATAATTCAATATCTATAGTTGTAACTTGTAATTGCTCATTAACCATTATCCCTTTTTTGGTGTAAATTATAATTTTAAGTGACAATTAATCAAATTAATTTATAAACCGATTAAAGCATTATTTTTTAAAATAAATTTTAACTTTATTTAACTTTAATTATTTTTATCATAAAAATCATCTGGTATGAAAGTTATTCAAAGTTATAAAGGAAAAAAACAACCCATCAAACTGGAATATGGTTTAATAAATTTGGCAAGAGAAAAAAGGAATTATATCCAGCAAAATAGAAGAAAAATCAAACAAAATTATTCGAGAGAAATTAGAACAAAATATTTCTTAGAAAATCCAAAAAAAAATTCGAATTTTATCAACGGAAATTGTTCTGGGGTGCGCGTTATACACGAAAATCTCCAGAATCTTTGGAAAAATCTTAAAGATAAAGCTACAAACTTCAAGATTATATTTTAAAAAAAAACTGTAAAAATAATCCAAGTAGTAAAAATTTTTGCTGCTTTTTTCTGGATTTTATTTGATCTGCTGAATCTGTAACTAGAAAAAAGTCATGATTTTGATTTGATACAGGGTTGAATGAACTGAAAAAAGGGGGTTGAACAGAGAATAAATTCTTCTAATCTTTATTAAAGACTATTTTTTTATTATTATATTTTATATGTAATATTTCCGGAAAATTCTATTTAAAAAAATAGCAGAAATAATGGAATTTGTCAACCCCTACGAAGCCATAAAATCCTGTATCATTAAACATGCATTTATCACATGTCACGTTAAATAATTAAAGTCTTTTTTTTATGATTTTTATGATAATTTAACGATTAAAGATAATATATTTTTTTAAAATTTTATTATTCATTGATGACTTCTAATTGAGTTTTATCCTGTTTTAAAGTATTAAAGTCATAGGAAACGATTTTTCAAAATTTTGAAAAGGTGTGTGTGTGTATGTGTCCGTTTGTCTGTCTGTACAAATGATTTAAATTATTCTGTATACTTTTTGGCACGGATCCACAAAGTCGCAGATGCTATAATTCTTCGACTCTCTCACTATTTTACATCGTAAAGAGGACAGAAATTGGCTCCGTTTATGAATATTATCATCTATATAGTTAAAAAAAAATTTTTTTGATGATTTAATTGATGTAAAATATTTTTTTCGTCAGTTAATGGTGCATAATTATTAAAAATTCGGGTTTTTTGTATGAAATTATACGCTTAATTTATAGATTTATTGGAAATTGATGCAAAAATTATGTCTAATTTATTGGTGTTTTTGGAAATTATAACAAAAAGTATGTCTTATTTATAGATTTTTCGGAAATTACATTAAAAAATATTTAATTTTATAAGTTTTTATATGTTATTTTTTACTATTTTCAATAAAAAAATATATTATTAAAAATAATTTTTATAAATTTTTTAATTACAACTTGGTGTAAGCATGTGATCTGACTTTTCAAACTGAACAAAATTTGAATTTTTGACTGTAAAATGCATGTTTTTAGATGTTAAATTACGTGTTAAATAACACTAAATCAAGTTTTAGGAGACTTCTAAGAAATTTATTCCATTTTTGATGTATTTTCGACGGGAAAAATATCCATAAAAATAAATTTATATTGACAATTATGTTTTATATCTTTATCAAAAATTTATGTAAAACTTTGTTTTTTTTTTTTTTTGCTCCACAAAATTATTTTTTTGGCTGCTAAATTTACAGCAGAATTTGTGTATTTTTTGATCGTTCAATCGAGTTGTCTGTTATAAAAATCACAAAGGCAAACAAGATGACAAATCTTTCTTTTATTGCTACCACACCCTTCATTCAAAATGCATTATTTAACGTGCAGTTTAGTTAGATTTAATGCGTGTCGGTCGAAGGATACACTTTAATTATTCGTATTATTTTTTATTTTAATTTAAATAATTAAAAATTTTGCGCCCTGTTAAAAAATCTATGAAGGAACGTATACCAAATTATTCTAAATCTATTAACCAATCCGATCCAAGTCAAGAATCCTTGGAGGAATGCGTGCAAATCTGTTAACAAAGCCGCTCCAAGTCAATAATCCTTGGAGGAATACGTGCAGATTTGTTAACAAACCCATTCAAAGTTAAGAATCCTTGGAGAAATGCGTGAATCTTTGGTGAAAAGTTTATAAATCCGTTAACAATGTGCCGACGAAATGTAAATAAAATCATCCAGACAGAACTCATAGAATAAATGACCATAGGACGAAAACCCAAAGACAAAACCGCAATATACAAAGCCCATCTTGGCAAAATTTCATGTGTACAAAACCCGTGGATATAAAAACTCGCTGTACAAAGCAATGCTTAGATGAAAACTTCAGTACGGGTAGGAAAAGATTTAAGTAAAAAGCCAGTGGAATGCAATGCACAGTGATGACGATGTTTGAAATGTGTTAACATAAAATTCACCACAGAAAAATTTAAAAACCTGAAAAAGAAACAAGCTTGAATTAATAAGAATTGTTCAGAATTTATTCGAATTTTACAATAATTTATAGCGTATTCTATAACCCGCGGGTTATTTGTGTACTAAAGTCTACATAAAAGCAGCTGCAAATTATGCGTTTTAGCAATTTTTGCGGCTTAAACGCAGAAAATTACAATATTTATTTTGTAAATCTTAAATAAACGTCATTTTTATTTAAAAATCGTATGGTTGGGTTTCATGGGCTATGGCAAGGCAACAAGTGGGCAATCTGGCAATGTCTGTTTGTCAGGTGCGAACTCACGAACATTGATCGTAGGTTCCCACCTGACAAATAGTAATTGTATACATTGGCCACTGGTGGGCTCAAATTATTTTAAAAAAGACTATAAAATAAAAGCTGGTAACATTGTTGCTGCAATTTCCCTCCATCCTGTATTTGTTTTCATCCCTAACAATTGCTACCATTACCTTTAAGTCTTCAGATTGATTCGGGAGATATTAATGGGCTGAAGCTGTATCTCCCGAACCAATGATTCGATTTTCCTGAAAAATTAAAGAAAGATTTCCCCCTAAAACATAAACCTCCCTGCAAAATTTCAGAAATTTTCGACAAAAGGCACGGGAGTTATTAAGCTTCAAAGTGAGTGAAGGAAATCGTGACCCCACAAGCAAACTGACAACCGTACTGTACTGTACATACAGGAAAATCTTAAGGGGGTCATTTTTGACAGATAGCCATACTTTCTCTCTATTATATAACAGGAAAGTAAAAATTTGGGTTAATTTTTTAGAATTTCCAAAAAATTCGAATCGATTTTCGGGAAAATATAGTCCTACTTCAAAAATAAATTGAAAAATCCTAAAATTTAGAGAAGTTTAACCAAAAACTTTTGGGTTTTTTGGAAATTTATTTTTAATTAAAATTAACGATAAAAATATGAAAATAAACAGAAACAATTTTTTATAATAATAAAGCTACAAGGCTTTATAGAATACCGTCCGTTTACAGTTAAAGATGCAAAGTTTTCCTGTATTAAAATCGAATTAATTTTGATGAATTTATTAGAAATTTCATCATTGATGGTGACTTGTGGGGGATGGAGTGTATAGTAGAGAGCTATAACAATCGTATCGATCTTCATCAACTCTCTACTAAAAATAGTTATTGTCTAGCAGTTGCGGTCGCTTAATATCATAAAAGTATGGCTTCCTTTCGCTTAAGAAGTATCTTAGAAGCGAGAAAATGGCCTATAAATTCTATAAAAGGGGCATCTTCTCCACGAAATCCCATTTCTGGTCTCCTCATCCTTCATCCTTTCTCCTTCCTCATCCGTAAAAACCTTCGAGGACCTACTAAAAATTGTATTTTTTTATTATTAATTTGCACTTTTTAAAGCTTTTTTTTCAGCTTCTAGAATGATTTTTGGCCTCCTTATTTCTGGAATTTTGGGATTTGTTAGAAGAAAACTTGTGTTTTTAGAGCATTCTTCAATATTCTAAATGATACCACGTTGAAGATTTTAATTACTTCTCGGTATATTTGAATGGATTTTAGAGTAAATTAAACTTTTATTTTTAATTTTTTAAATTCTAGAAAGACTAGTTTAATGGAATTTTTTTGATTTATGGCTTGTTTGGTAGCTCTATTTTTCCCATTATTAATCTATCAGCTGTTATCTGTATGCTGTTTACGCCATCTACAGCATCGTTCTAGAGGATTTTATTTGTCTAGAATGGCTTCTATGTTATTTTGAGCATTGAATTCTACTGGACTAACCTTTCTGCTGCTCGTTTTCTCATTCTCTAAGTTCATTTACTTATTATTTATTAATTTATATTATGTTATGACGTTGAAAACGTAAATCTGAGTTTTATTTAATTGCAATTTTGTACTTTCTTCAATAAATTTTGACTTTTTAGAGTTTTTTTCTTGATTTTTTTTAATTTTAATTTATTAAATAACTTATAAATTGAATAAAAATCAGAAAAATTGATTTTCTAAGTAATTTTCTCATGTTTTAAGCTTATTTTCCACTATAAATCCTTGCAAAGTATTAAATTTTCTTAATATTTTTTTACATTATTTTATTCTAATTTCAGATCTTTTTTCTAAATTATTAAATTTAGTTTTCTTTATTTTCTTTTATGCAACTTAACGTATCATTAGGTACAGTGTTTAGACTCCTTCCTTCCTTTGTCAAAGAAACTCAATATCGATTTAATAATTCTTTATTTCACTTTTGTAATTCAAAAATTATTAAAATGTGAAGTATTTTTTATGTTTTATGCAATACTTTTTTTTCTATGTTTAAAATGGGTTAAATGGAAGAAGAAACGTGATAAATTTCTCTATCTTTATCACTTTTCAACGCCATTTTCGCCGTGTTTAATCTTTATTTATTGTGCTTTAAAATAAATTTCCTCTTTAAATGAACTCAAATTTATATTTTAATCACAAAAGAATCAAATTAACTTTTCTAAAAGTCAAAAATTTTAGCTTCAATTCCCATTCTAGTGATGAATTTCTCTTATCGTTCTCCGTTTTATCTTAAGAGAAAATTATGTTTTTATTTAAAAATAATTAATTTTAAAATACGTTTCATTTTAAAAAGTAAGAGGAAGAAGAAGAAATTTTAATTTAAGTAAAATACTTCATTCTCCATTTTCTTCTCTATCTAAAAATCTAATTTTTTTTTCCACTTTTAAGATGTAAGGAAATGAATAAAACATTATATACTAACGATTCTCATTCGATATTTCATAGTAAATTTAAATTTAACTTGGAATATATTTAATTTTCCTGTTTTACTTGAATATATTTCGTTTTAAATACTATATATGCCATAGAAATATAGTTAATAACTGTATATAACATGTAGAACTTGGGGTGAAATTTTTACCTCAAAAAGTAGTTTTTAAAATAAAAAATATGAGATAATTTATATTATTTTTAATAAAATATATTAAATTTTATATTTTTCATTTTTATCCTCAAGATAAAGTGAAAAAATATTATATTTTATGTTATATATTGGTTTAGTATCGTGTATAATGCGCACAGTTATATTACAAAAAACATGGCTTATAAATATATATTTGGCGACGTAATTCTGTATAAAACTTAATTTTTATAGACTGTCGAATTCATTTTTATGTTCTTTTAACTTTATGTAATATTAAAAATTATATTTAAAAGAATTATTACTAGAATAGCTTAGAAGTACGAGATACGAATTTCCTGTCATAAATAAGCTTCGATATTTAAAAAATTTGTGTATAAATTTCTAATTTTTAGTGTAAAATGTATTGTTTACAATGCTTTATTCTATTATTTAATTTATATATCTTATATATATATTAATAAATTATTATGTTCAAAATAACAAAGTAGTTTAGAATCGCATATAAGGCATAGATACGATACTTGTAACCTGTCTTAAACAGCTTTAACATTAATAAAATCTCTTAAAAACATAAATTTATCTTATTTTAAGTAACTTTCTATGCTTTCTATTTGTTTTTAACTTAATTTACTTATAAATTTTTAGATGTAAAACTAAATGAACGTTACTAATCGTGTATAATGCGCACACGAAAAGCGTTTAGTGTGTTTTAAACAACTTCTAACATTAAAAATAATCTTTAAAATGTTATTTTGCTTCATTTCTATTCAATTTTTATACATTTTTACTCCTATTTATTTTTGTTACTTTTATAAATTCTTAGTATTAGGTAAACGAGGATTTTTAATTGTATATATAAAGCGCGAAGATAAATTTCATCAAGTGTTAAACAGATTCTAGCATTGGATAAAGCTTTAAAAAGTGCTATTTTATCTTATTTAATCGTTTTCCACGCTAATTTTTACGTTTAAAGCTAAATAAACACTTATAATCGTCTATAACACGCAGAGACACACGTGTACACGTATAACATATGTAAACCGGACTTTAACAATAAAGGAAACCATTTTAAAATATATCATTCTACCTAAATTTTATTAAATTTACATAATATTTAATCGCTTCCTACCGTTTATTAATAAAACTTTTATATTTAAATTTAAATAAATCACCTTAATTTGTCTACGGCGCGCATAGACGAATTTTACGACCTATATGCACATTCAAAGGTAAGAAAAAGCCCTAAAATTATAAATATATATCATTTTACCTTATTTCTATTGCAGTTTTTATAATATTTTTCCGTTTTCTACACCGTTTACTTCGAAATTTTCGCATTTAAACCCGAATAAACCGCCGTGATCGTGTATAACGCGCGGATACGCATCGTATATCTGTAACACGTAATATAAAAGTTAAAATCCATCGCTCATAAATGGAGATTCTTTTTAAGGGTGGATTACGATCGTTGATATGTTTATTTTTAGTTAAAGTCGATAAGGTATAGCATTAAGTGTACTTACGGGGGATCCATAACGATCGGATTCTTGACGTGAATAGTAAAATTCCTTTTAGATCTTTCTGGAAAATCCTAGAAAGATTCCTTGATATCGACTCGACACGTGCCATAACTAATGATTTACTGCATAAAAATCCCTCCTATTGATTCCTACGATTCACCTTCCTGTGACTAATCCTAGTACCAATTGAAAATAAGAGAAAATTACAATTAAAATTATCGTTCTCCGTTTTATCTTAAGAGAAAATTATGTTTTTATTTAAAAATAATTAATTTTAAAATACGTTTCATTTTAAAAAGTAAGAGGAAGAAGAAGAAATTTTAATTTAAGTAAAATACTTCATTCTCCATTTTCTTCTCTATCTAAAAATCTAATTTTTTTTTCCACTTTTAAGATGTAAGGAAATGAATAAAACATTATATACTAACGATTCTCATTCGATATTTCATAGTAAATTTAAATTTAACTTGGAATATATTTAATTTTCCTGTTTTACTTGAATATATTTCGTTTTAAATACTATATATGCCATAGAAATATAGTTAATAACTGTATATAACATGTAGAACTTGGGGTGAAATTTTTACCTCAAAAAGTAGTTTTTAAAATAAAAAATATGAGATAATTTATATTATTTTTAATAAAATATATTAAATTTTATATTTTTCATTTTTATCCTCAAGATAAAGTGAAAAAATATTATATTTTATGTTATATATTGGTTTAGTATCGTGTATAATGCGCACAGTTATATTACAAAAAACATGGCTTATAAATATATATTTGGCGACGTAATTCTGTATAAAACTTAATTTTTATAGACTGTCGAATTCATTTTTATGTTCTTTTATTTTTANTAGAAAATAAGAATTTTTTAAGATAATATAGTACTTAAATGTAAAATATAAATACTTAAATGTGCATATTTTTATTTTATTACTCTGTTTATACTTTCAATTTTTCTTACGTTCAAGGTTATATGAATTACAAAAATAAAAATTCCGAAAAAAAAACTTAGATAGAACCGTGAACTTTATAAATAATTTTTTCTTTTACAAATTAAATTGTATTTCTGCATATAAAATTCTATTTTAAAAATTATATTTATTATTTTGTTTATTTAATAAATAGATTTTTAAATATCTAAAATTTATATTGATTTATTCAATTGTTTTATATTTTATTTATATTTATTTGGCTGCAATTTTTAAATTGCAGACCTATACATGTCTCTCTGTCCGTTCTTCGTTAATCTCGAGAACGGAGTTAGATGATAATCGAGACCAGATATAAAAGCTTGGGGGTCGGAGGCCTATATAGGAGCTTCTGGTATGGACCGGAAGTCACGTGATTTTAATTCAAAATTTTCACGAAAACAGAGTCAGATGATCGACATGACTCGATTGTTATCAGGAAAAGTATGATGTACTGTAAATACATGGGAAGGCACTAGTAAAATCCAGACCGGTTATGGTAATCTTAGGAGTCAAAGTTCTCGATTAATACGCGAACTTCCGGTTTGGACCGGAAGTGACGTAATTCTTACATTAAAAATTGCAGCCCGGCATTGTGACTATGTCACAATAATTGCAAAAATTTTAAATATAAAAAAGTAAGTTTGCTAATTTAATAATTGAATTTATTTATTTGTTTTATTTTTATATTAAACTAGCAGACCCCGCCACGCCTTGTTGTGGCTCAAAATGTATCTATTATAAATGTATAACACTTCCCCTAAATGTATAACACTTCCCAAAAATCCCTTCTTAGTATACATTCTGTTGACATACTCTATTAAAACGCAATCAAAAACGCAAAAAACCGCATCTAAAATAGTATAATAGAAGTGAAGTTCTTCACAGTAAGCCTTAATCCTGTCCCTCTCCCCCGAGGGGAATATCGAAAAATCCCTTCTTAGTGTACATTCTATTGACGTACCCTATTAAAATGCAATCAAAAATGTAAAAAACCGCATCTAAAATAGTATAAATAGAAGCAGAGTTCTTTACGGTAACCTTCCCTGTAAGGCTTACCGTAAAGAACTGTCCATCCCCCATGTTTAACGGAATAATATACAGCCTATGTCCATCGTGAAGTTCCATTCTAAATATTGGTGAAAAAATTTTTGAAATCGGATGAGTAGTTTTGGAGATTACCTGCTGCATCCAAACTTACTTACATACAAACATTGCCTCTTTATAATATTAGTATAGACTAGCTATACCCGGTTACGCGTTTCTGTGGCTTAAAATGTATCTATTATAAATGTATAACACTCCCCGCGTGGTGAGAATTTCGAAAAATTCCTTCTTAGTGTACTGTACATTCTCTTGACGTACCCTATTAAAACGCAATAAAAAACGCAAAAAAACCGCATCTAAAATAGACCATAGAAGACCATTTCTTCACGGTAAGCCTTAATTTTGTCCCTTTCCCCCGCGGGGGGAATTTCGACATCTATATAATATATAATATAAAAACACGTGCGTATTCGAATGCAACGTTGTGTCAAAATTTCAAAGCAATCGGTTAAGAACTTTCGGAGATTTAAGATTTTGAACAAACGAACATTTATGTTTTTATTTATATAGATAAAGAAATTTCCATTATTTCATAATTAGAAATTTGTTTTCTTTAAAAATTTCCCTAACGAATTCCCTAAAAATTCAGAATTTTTTTAATTGGGTATTTTTTATTTTTCAGTATTTTTCAAAATGTTTTTATCCGAAAAATGTGTCTAAAAATTTCACTTTTAATTCAATATTTTGTATATTAAAGCTATAATTAATTAAATAAAATTATCTTATTATATAAAAAGCCATTGTTAAAATAATTTTTAGACGTTATAAATTACGAAAAATTAATTCAAAATCGAATAAAATCATTTTAAGCATTGTGAAACAAATCTATAAAATTAAAAAGCTTAAAATTATAATATTATAACTATATTATAATTTTAAGCTTCTTAACTTTATAGATTTTCACAAACACTTGTATATAATTAAATCTTGTTCTATATATAAATTACTAATTTTATTTAAACAAAAAATTTCCCAAAATGTTCTAAAAAAATTCCCTAAAATATTCCTTAAAATAATAAAAAAAATTTACTAAAAAGTACAAACATTAAAAATTCCATAAAAATATTTTTTAAAAATTAAAAGTGCCGTAAAATATTTTTTAAAATAATAAAATATTCTCTAAAATAATAAAAAAAATTCCTAAAATATTCTCTAAAAACTAAAAAAACAATAAAAATTCCCTAAAAATAATCTCTAAGAAATAAAAATTCCCTAAAATATTCTCTAAAATGATAAAAACAATTTACTAAAATATCTCTAAAAACTAAAAAAAAAATAAAAATTCCCTAAAAATAATCTCTAAAAAATAAAAATTCCCTAAAAATAATCTCTAAAAAATAAAAATTCCCTAAAATATTCTCTAAAATAATAAAAACAATTTACTAAAATATTTTCTAAAAACTAAAAACACAATAAAAAGTCCCTAAAAATATTCTCTAAAAGACAATAAAAATTCTATAACACTATTCTACAAATACAGCAATAAATATTTTCAAAAAAAAAATTATTTAAAAAAAACTAATAATAATAATAAAATATATTTCATTTTTAGAAAATGTTTTTCGTGAAGATATTTTCTAAAAGTTTACAAATATCATTGTTTAAAAATTGAGAAATAAATAAATTCGATATTTTCAAATGACAAAATGATTTTTACAAGAGATTATTCTTTAATATCTCGTATGCAAATGAAGTCTGCCGCACGCGTCAAGTAAACAAATAACATTCATAAAATGGCTGGAGCTTCAATTTTACTTTATTTTTATTTATTTTTTTTTTAATTTTCTCTCTAAAAAAAACTGAATATTTCCCTTTCAAAACTTGGCAACCGTCTTTCGGGCACCATTTCCTTGTTTTTTAAAATATATATTGGGTGCCAATCTTTATATTTTGCTATACAAAAATATAATTTTGGAAATATCTAGCGTTTGGAATTGTTTCAATTATAAAAATTTTAAAAAATAAAAATAAATTTAACTTCAAATCAATTTGATTGAATTTGATCAGAAGAAATTATTAATTTTAGTAAAAATTTATGAAAATTTCATCAATTAAAATTTAAAAAATTGTAAATTTAAATGGTTAAAAGAAATTTTTGTTTGATTTTTTTTTTTCGGCTTTCTGATTTAGTTGTTTATTTTTTAATTAAGAATTTTTTAATATAAATGTTACGGGAAGTTTTCAATAATTAAAATAAGAAAATTTGGCGAATATTTCTTAGGTTTTTTCCCTATTTTCCCTAATCTTATAGAAAAAAAAATATTGTAAAAAATTCAATTATTAACAAAAAGAGAAAATTTAGGGAATTAAATAGAAAATTTTTGAAGAATTAAACATTTTATTTATTCATTTTTCGAATAATTTTCTACATTTTATTTGTTAAATTTTTTTAAATTCAGTATTTAAAATTGAATAATTATTAAAGAAATTAATAAATAAAATACAAAATAGTACAAAAAGATTGTTTTAAAAAATCTAATAATTAGATTAGATTAAGGAAAGACAGACAGACACACAGTGAGAATTTATAGGTCAACAATTTTTTTCAAATTGCAGCCCCAATGGAAATTATTATAAGAAAAAAATTAACAAGTAAAATAAGAAATTAATTCCCAAATTCCCAAAAGTTGAGTAATTAAGTGCGAAATTATTCAAGAAAATTAACATTTAAAATAGGAAATTAAAGAGGAAAAAAATTAGGAAACAAATAATAGAAAATGAGAAAAAACTAAAATAAAAAAATTAATATTATTTTATTTATTTATGACGTTTTGGTTAAGCAAATACACGCGTATACAATTAACAAAAATCGAAAATTAAATGATTATAGTATATATACTGTATTTATGTGTGCAGACACACAAACACACGTCATAAATAGGCACAACACAATACACACGCAACACCTACATACGCACACGTGTTATATAATACCGAGGCTTTAATCCTCACATTAATAACTGGAAACATTATTTAATGCACACGCGATATATCAAGTTATGACTGCATATTAATAATCTCACGCGTTATATCGAGGTTTTTGGTTGCATATTAATAAAAATATAAATTAAAAAATAAAAATCAAATGAAATCTCTATTGATAAATAGGAAAACCTGTTAACGAGAAATTCCAATACCCGTTCTCACGTATCTAACATAAAAATCCAATTAGTGTTATTGCTATACGTAATCAAATAATAACCTTAATGAATTTTATCAATATCACGAATTGTCACCTCGTTTATTGTCTTCAAATTCAACAAATTTCACTTATATTTTTCATATTTCTTCTTCGTCTGATGTAAGAACAATGTTTCTTTGTCCGTCACAATGATTTGTATTGTTTAATTCCACACGGTATTCTTGAAAGTAAACACAAAAAACTATGATTTTTTATGAATATTTTTAAAAATTCAATTGTAAATGCACTTATTTATATTTATTTTATTACTTTTAATTTTTTTTATGATTTTTCTGGCACTTTTATTTATGATTTTTTCTAAAAGTTTTCCAAAAAAGAAATTAATTAATTAATTAATGATGAAATTTTCTTAATTTTATTTAACTTTTTATACATTTTTAAAAATTAAACTTATTTAATTAATTAATTAATTTTTAAATTACTTTTTAAAACTCTTTATAAACACCGAAAAAAAATTAATTTATAAATAAAATAAAATAAATTTACTCCAAAAGGGATTTTTACATGAACTTTAATGGCATTTTACACGAATCTAATTAATTAAATTATTGTATTTTAACCAAAAATCAGTATTTAATTACTATTTACTTCAGTCATTCATTTTATTTACTTGTAATTTTTGATTTTTTTAAAGGAATTTTTAGGAAGTAGATAATCTAACAACTTTAACACGTGACATTTATCATGTCATACGTGCAATACGTCACCCCATTCAGCTCCACTTCCTTTTTCCTGATATTTTAAAATGTGTTTTTAGAAAGTCGGTACCATTTATCAAAGAAATCTTCCCTTAAAATCCATTAATATATAAAAGAAAAAAATTGGAAAATGTGTCTAGTTATGCGACAACAAAATTTGTCTTTAGTTTATTTATTTATTTATTTTGGTAATTTTAAACATAAAACTGTAGGAAAAGGAGTTTTTTTTTAGAATATTTCTATACTTTTTTCCCTAATTTTTGGAGTTTTTATGCGTTTTTTTGTGATTTTATTTGATAAAATCTACAAAAATACATTTAAGAAATTCATTTTATTAAATAAAATCATAAAAGTATAAAAAATTAATTGTAATTTTTGTATTAATTATTTTATAGAGAATTATTTTTTTTTTCAATTTAACGTCTGTATAATTTAATTTTACTGTTTCAAATTTCTGTTATTAAGGGGCGAAACAGCCTGTCTGGTTGTCTGTCTGCGTTAGTTATTAATGATAGAATGTATCTATTATCTGCTTGCCTGAAACTTGGGGGAGACATACAGGCAGCTTAAAGTTGTCTGTATGTCCGTCCATTTATAGTTGCTATTAAAAATAGAAATCGTGCGTATGTCTGTCCGTATGAGATAGGTATTAAAAATGGTATAATGTTGTTTCTGTTTAAGGAACTATTAAATGATATGTCGATCTGTCTGTCTATTTGCGGCAATTATTAAAAAATATCGATTTCTCTACTTGTTTAATGCAACCGTACGTTTGTTTGTCTGTCTGTTTAAGGTAATTATAATAATTTAATATACTTTTCTGTCCGTTTGAGCTACTATTAAAGATGAAAACATATACAGACATATACAGAGGTTATAAAATATAGTATTTGTCAGTTTGTCTGTCTGTAAAGCAATTATTGAAATCTGCCACTTTCATTTTAACTAATCAATATAAGTCATATACAATTTATCAATTAATTAGATTTCTTTCTACTTTTATTGGATTACAATTTACTTATTATAAATAAATAATATAGTAATTAATCTACAAAACACAGATTGTCATTTATTCAAATACAATTAATTTTTATGCATTTTAAAATAAAATTATATTTAAATATATTTGCATGAAAAGTCGTTTCAAAAATTAAATTTATTCAAAACACGTTGAGATAAATTTTTTTAGACGTTAAATTCTAATAAAATATTACACCGTCATTTTATATTATTAAATGTGACAATGATACGGCATTAATCTCGATTTTATAAATGTAAAACCTCCAAACAACGGCCGTTACGTTCTCTTATGGCCGTTGTTAGGAGGTTATTTAAGTATTACACCTCGCTTTACGACCGTTAGCTCTTTACCACTGGCATAAATTTTACATTACATATTATTGTATAATATTATGCGTGTAAAAATACCATTCTCGTGAATGTAAACCCCCAATTTACAATACTAAACTTGTGTAAAGTATTACGCTCGCTTTGCGACGGTTTGCAAGATCCAATTAGCGTGTATCTGCTGTATTTTCTACACACGACTTTTCTATCGTGACGTGCACGATTTTATGGCTTTACTTAACGTATCGTATCATTAACACATTATTTATATCAAATAATCGATCATCATTATCATCGTCGATCGATTTGACACGATAACGTTACATTATGTTTGTGAATTTCTCCATACAAATCGATAAAACATCATCCTTTTTTTTAATGCTTAACGTCTTCTAATTTTTAAATAATAATGTAAAAGAATAAGAAATGATTAAAATTATATAAGAAATTTCCCATGCTTGTACTCGAATTACCATGCGAAATTTCCGCTTGAATTATGTTTAATGTCTTGTAAATAGGTTAGAAAATATTATTGAAAGAAAGGTAAAACCTGTCTAAAACGGAAAATATCCGATACCGTGGGAGTTCGGTTTATACAGGTTTTACTGCCTGAAGAATGCTTTTGTACACTTTTATTTCTCGAAATTTATTAATTTATCACTTGAATTTTTTTTTTTTTGTTATTGCTTGAAATCCCTAATTTTGCTTGTAAATTATAAATTTTATTGAGTGAAATTCTATAAATTCAATGCTTAGAATAGACAAATAATAAAATACGTGTATACAGGCGAATGTTTACTGCTCGAAAACGATAATTTAGACAATATCAAGGCATTTTATTTCTAGAAAACGATTATTTACACACGAAAAATAACGTATGAAATAAATGATAACTTCCTTAAGCAGATATAATTTATAGAAATACATTTTACTATATTTAACGTTAATCATACGAGACACTTCACTTCATTAAGATAAAGAATTGCATGGCATTAGTCATCGTTCTTGCTAATCTCACTTTATTTCGTAATATTTTGAAGAATATTTATGAAATTTATATAAAGCTATCTATGGAAAATTTAATAAAATTTTCACTTAATTATTTTCAAAAATATTTCATTTAATTTTTTTAAAAATAAAACATGAAATGATGGTTTAGCTTGTGTATTTATGTACGAAAAACGCGTCATCTAATAAATATGTCTAAGTGAATTTTTAATAAATACAATTAATACAAAGTATTCCCGAGAAATTCTTAGAATGGTTAAATTTTCTTTAAAAAAATTATGTGAAATACGCTTGTTTTAAAAACTTAAAAATATATACACTAAAAGTAGTCCAAAAAATTTGGGAAACAGTGGTCCAGGTCAAACTCCAATTAAATGTCATTGTGTAACTTTCTAATAGGTGATTTAACTGTTCTTGTGCGAATATATGTGAGTACTTTTGCGTCGTCTACGTACAGTACAAGATGCTTCGAATGACTTTCTGTAATCTATGTATGCTACATATAAGTTTCTGTGTTGTCGTATGCTTTGTTACAGAATGACTGAATCTATGAGTATTTGTTCTTTGCATCCATCCCATGTGGTTCCCACGACAGCCTTTTTTGTTGGTGTGTGAGAATGTTGTGCTGTCCTATGAATTTTTTGCATCAGAAATCGTAAACGTTGTCTGTACCAGGTGTCTTCCATTTGTGTGTTCTTTATACTTCATGTTGGATGTCGTGTATGTTAATTTCAACACGCCCCATGATTGGAGTATCGTGCATGTCTTTTTCGTATTTGATCCAGCTTGCATTTCTTTGTGTGGATTGGACCAAAGAGCAGATCAATAATCTGTGAATTGGTTTTCTGTTGGCGTGCCACTACTGTGATTGTGTGGTGGGTTTGATTTGTAGACGTCAGAAGAAAAGTACCCCATTGTTTGTGAATAATTTATTTTGTTTTGGTAGCGTACAGTCTTTGCTGCTTTGCTGCTAGTGTTTGGAGTGACAATTCTTGTACGTGCGTGTTGTGTCGTCCGCATTGTCTGTGTGTTTTCATTTTCCTGAATATTTTCTGTTTAATATTATGCATTTGTGTTTCTACTCTTCTTTGCAAGGCAAGCGTGTGATTTTTCTGTCTATAATTGTAATTTAAGTCTATGGTATGTAGCTACAATAACTTCACCTGATTTTGGTTGAACGTGTTTTGATACTGTATATATATATATATTTAAGTAGTGCAGAGTTTTCTCTACTGTATTTTGAGTAACGTGATCTGTTTGGAGTCTAAATTAGCGATTGTATTAATTAAATTTGTGTTTGTATAGTTGTAATTGCTGTGTTTATGTTTCCATTAACGTGTGTACGTTTTCACAAGTGGCTGCTGTTGAGGAACTGTCTGATCAACCATTCTGTGTGTTGATATATATCTGTGTTATTTGTGGAATAAGGTTGTTGTATATAATTGTTCTTTTCTGATCAACAATCTATGTAACAGTGAAATGAAGATCACGTGGTTCTCAAGTCTACCAGAAATCGTGAGCACGTTCCAGGTATAACGACTTTATTACACTGGACATGCAAACCAATAACACTTCCCGTTTCAAATAAAAAGGACTACGCCACTGGCTCGTTTATGTGCTACATTAAAGTTTTTTTTTAGTATACAGCGCGCCATAATCTATCAATAACCACGTGATGTATCAGTGACCACGTGGTTCATCAATAACTACGTGTTCTATCAGTAATCTCGTGATTTATTAACAATAACCACCTGACGTATCAGTACCCAAATGACGTAATTATCTTACATTTAATTTTATCAAATATTAAATGATTTACTTCAGTAATTACCTTTTAATATCGATTTTTAAAAATATATATAATTACGATTATTATCGAAAATTATATTATCATAAAAATTAAAATCATTTTAATTGTAATCAATTTTAATTAATATTAACTTCTTCAATTAATTTTTAAATGTAATTTTACAGAGCCAATTTTTATGTATTTTTTTTTATGATTTTCATTATAAAAATTATACATTTTTGAACAGAAAAAAAGCAAATATTTTACAAACTTTTCGTACTTTTTAATTTGAAAAAAAAACATATAAAAATTTTACTAATTAATAAAAAAATAAGTAAAATTATCCAATAAAAATTCAATTTTTTAACTGTAATTTATGTAGTTTGATTCAAAATAATATATTTTTTTTTAATGTTTATTATTTTTGCAGTGAGAAATTCTTAATTGATAAAGGAATTTATAAACATTTAACATTCATAATCGTACCCCGAATATAACGCTTATTCATTAATATTATATTAGGCTTTTATTACATTAAAGTTTATAACTCTTTTATTATTCTACTCTTCCTTGTTTGTTATTAATAATTGAGTCCTAGTCAGCTTTTTATGCGCTATTTTATTAATGTCTTAATCTTATATGCTATCAATTATTTAAAAATTACAAAAAAGTAAAGATTAGAAAGATAATTTTTTGCATTTTATTTGTGTTTTTTTATATTTTGTATGAAAATATCAAATAAAAATTCCTGTTAAATGGTGAGGTTAGTTGTAACAAGTACTGTACGTGTTTAATTAACTATAAGCGGTGATCGCGGCATTAGAGGGCCTTTGTCTAGTTAAAAAACGTGGGGCCCATTGGTGCGTTATTTATAATTTTTATAATTATAATTCCATATAAAGATATGCTGTAACAATTCTTCATTAGTGATAAATAAATGCTTCATTATTAATAATATTTTGTCTTCTCCCCGTTTATAGTGTTTGGAAGTGAATAGGAATCATTACAAATATAATGACAGTATATAATAGTATATATAATGATATAAATAAATCCTTTGCAACAAATCTCTGAATCGTTACGTGATTATATTCTGGAGCAGTTTCTAATCACTCGAGTCTTTGAATACCTTCGTTTGAGATTTCTGTATGAGCATCATCATCTACGGAAATAAATTGGAGACTAATAGGACCTTTACCAATCTTGCATGTGTCTCGAGGATATATCTCTTCACACTAAATTCCTATATCAAACATAAAAAGGAGCACAATCAATGCCGTCAATATTGCATCTTTCTCTTACCCCACCGAAAGGAGAATTGCTTATCTCTCTACACAACAGTGACGTCTACCATCAGTTATAAAAGCTGAAACGAGACGAACAGAATATGAAATCATTGATCCGTGAGCCATTCGAGAAGCTGCCTATTGGTGAAATCGCCTATATGCCGTGATGAGGGGGCCGCACACTCTTAATCTTCTGACATAAAGTTCTCTTTTCCTCCAGATGTTGACAACAGTTCATTAGTAGTGCATCAAGGATATGTTTGGCTTTATCTGTTAAAGACAGCCATCAATCATCCTAAACTGTTGCCATCCGTGGATGATCCGAAACATTCTTCAACACGTATCTATTTCCAGGAGATGTCTTGAAAGATACTGCACGCGACGTTATACAGTACTTTTGAACACAAATCTCGCTACCCCCAATGCCTTTCATATCCTGCCATTCTTATGATGGCTCCTCCGTCTTTGCTCTCCATCTTCATCGTGTCAATACACACTTTCTCTATTCTTATCCTTAACGTGTATTCGCACGTTAATATTAGTTCTTGTACACGTTTAGGTTTGTTTTAATTGAAGCATGGCTTAGTATAGTTGTTTACAGTTGATGTTTTCACGTATTATTATCGTAACTCCTAAACTTCTTTAAATTACGAACGTTACTTTACGTAGAAGGCTTTAAAGATAAAGTATTTTGAAGTGCTATAACCTGTTACAAAACACCTCCACTCTACTAAATGGCATTCCATGATTTTCTTTACAAAAAAACCTCAAAATTAAAGCACTGAAAATCAAAAATTTATAAAAATAATTTACACTTTACATTACATTCAAATCTACTCTAGAAACGGGGCGATCGATGAAACGTCACGAAATTTCTGGACCAGTGACGGAGCGAGAGGGAGGATTGAGCAAATCGAAAAGGGCTGCCTTGGGGGACGAAGTGAGCAAAGCGAGTGGGGATTGGTCGAGAAAAGCGTGCGGGAGTATGGAGGGGGAGGAGGTAAAACAAAGGGAGGGTAACGAGGGGGTGAAGCGAATTAATTACAATTAAATATATTTTTTAAAAATTAAACTAGGTTAAACAGTTAATTTTAGCTATTAATTAATTTTTTTTTTTTGTTAATATTAAAATGTATTTATAAGAAAGAGTGAAGGATAACTCTAGTCTTTGGCTTTGTATCAGACTTTAGATAAATTTCTATTGAATATTATGAGAAAATCGATTAAAATTTATAATTTTATTTAATCTCAACAAATCTATATTGCACTTCATTAGATTTCAATTGATTTTTCTTATTGTAGAAAAATTTATTTATTGAAATTAATTGGGTTTGAAAATTCTAATTAAATTACATTTTTTTTAAGGTTTTCAATAAAATTTTTTTATTTTTTTATTTAATTTAAAAATTTATAAATTTCAAATTTTAAAATTATTAAAATTACTTCATAATTTAATATTTTTAAATTTATTTTTTAAAATTATCATTTTAAATCAAAAGATGTAAGAAGAAAAGGAACTNTTTATAAATTTAATTTTAATATAATAAAAATTCAAATTGTGTATAGCATAAGTCAAATCTTATGAAAAACTTCTTTGAAACTCATGGATTTCATGGAGAAGAGGGATTCGTGAACCTTAAATTCTTATCTGTGGAATCATTATCTTCTACTCTTTGGGATTCTCTGTGAAGTTGCTATCTTTCCTGCTGTCAGTTCTTAAGTGGAATCATTGTTTTCTCCCGTGGGCTTTTCTGTACAATCATTATCTTCCCTCCTGTCGTGAGCCTGCCAGTGGCCGAGTGGATAAAACCACTAAACACTGGTGGTAAGTTGGCACCTAATAATTAGGCTGGAGTTTTCCGGGTTTTCTTCACGTGTCTAACACCAAAATGAGGACCAGTTTCCTGGTTTAAAGAAATCCTTCCTGTAGGCAATTCCAATGGAGGATTCCCCGTGTGTTGCGTTACTTATCCCATCAATTCAATCCAAATCCCTTTTGTAAGCTTCTTTGTGAAGTCATTGTCTTTCTATCTCTAATGGAAACATTATTTTTATACAGATCCCAAGTGCTGGCTTCCTGTACTAAAATCTCTTTCATGAACACTTCCTGACTTTTTCTTCGGGCTTAATTATTTCCTCAATACATCTAAAAACCTTATGTTTAATTTATAAAACATTATTTCACAAATTCATAATTATATGTATAGATTTTCTTCTATTTTTTTAAAACTCAAACCCCCATATACATTTCTACTGAAAGTATTTCTATTCAGTAGACCGAATATTTCGATACATAAAGTGAGTTATCATCTGTATGCGTGGCATGCAATAATATATATATACTAATTAATAACGTTCTGTTTAATATGTAAACCCATACCTGCATTGTTCGATGTGTTAAAAAGCGTGAACGAGGCACGAGAAAACAATACTGAACACAATTAATCCATAGATTGCAGTTTAAATTCTGTTTTGTATGTAAAAGTACTACTGACCAGCGTGTTGTGTAGTGTTATAGCATGTATATGGTATAGTGTTTCAGAGTCTTAAACAGCTCCATTGTTGGTAACACATTTAGGAACCCCACTGCGATTTTTCTACTGTTCAGTAAGTTTATTATCGTTACGTCAATTATACACCTCACATTACACAATAATGAAGATAATGCTGATATAGTGACCACTCTATATAGCGAAATTTCGATACAGTGAATAATTTCGTTGCTCCTTCCTACTCTTTTATATAGAGAGAGTGATTTAGTTCAGTACGTTGAGTGTTCGTTATATCGAGTTTTCACTACTTGTGTGCGCTTTATGACATGATTACTCTTTCTGAGTTAAATTTAAGCAAATATCTTACAAAGGCGTGTAAATATAATTAAATTTGCTTTAAGAATTTCGGTGTATAACAATATTTTAAAAAAAAAGCGCTAATGTATGCTTTAGTTAAGATCGATCGTTGTTAAGGTTAGTATATGTTTGGATTGCTGACAGTCGAACTGACGCCATTTCTATCAAGGATTGTTGTTAACGAGAGGATGTCATTAAAATAATTATGTAACTGACAATGGAATATGTTTGATAGTGCATCTTCCTTATTTAAAATTATATCTGGATCTAAATCACACCTACTTATCAAAAAAACCATCCATTAAAAATCCATAAAGAGGGACGTAGGAAATCTTTTTTTTTTACATGAAAATATTACTTAAAATAAGTATTAATATTTATTTTAAAGATGTAAAATGTATTTATTAAGCTTTTTTTTACTGTAAATTAAGCAAATTTTCTAACGTTTAATTCGTTCGTATAAACGAGAAGAAATTAGACTTTTACGCTTTACAGCTGCGATTAATTAATGTAAATGCCTAATTAAATTCGTCAAAAGCACATCTTAATTATACTATTTTTATATAAAATATTATCGAAATCTTGAAATATAAATTATATATTTTTTTAAAATGTTTTTCTTAGCTACGCCTTCGTTTATATTTAAATACATTTACTTGTTTACTCTTAAATATCTATGTATAAAAGTGGTCCAAAAGTTAGTTAACCGTGTTCTATGTGTCCGGATACGTTTTTCAGCAGGAATCTATTTAAAAAAACGTGTGTTTTTCTTTACAAAATGGTCTTTGCAACGGTTAACTGACTTTAGAATCGCCCTACAGACGTTTCCTATCTAAAAAATTAAATGATATAAAATTTTAACATATAATAAAGAATTTTCTTACGAATTTATGTTATAAATTTCCAATGCTTATAGTTTCGTGACTGCGGATTATACATCACTCCATACATCTCTAAAGGTTAAATTAATGATTTAAACGCTCTTCTCTGGCTACAAACATCTAAAAATAGCAATAAGGTCCACCTGTATAGGAAAAAATATAATAGAGATTTAAAAACACCTGAAATATGTTCATAAAACGTGAAAAAAATTATTTTAATAGCATTATAACTAATAATTAGAAATACTACATTTTCATGAGCGAAAATCTTAAATTTTTAAACTATTTTTTCGGATTTTTTTCTAAAAATTTCTTTATAGGAACTCTTTCAAAATAAAAAATATATATATAATAATTTAATTTTTATTAATTGTATTTTTAACTTTATTTTACAATTTCTGATCGCTTAAATTATGTAGAAAGTCCATATATCCCTATACTTAAATTGGAAGTTTTCCGCAGACTCCTACACCTAAAACAGATTCTAAAAATAGTAATTAAGTCCCCTAATATTAAAAATAATTTTAAAATATTTAAAAAATCTAATATATAGGTCTATATAAATTGCTCCAGTTGATCATTAGAATGGCTCGAATTTGACACTCAAAAATCTAAATATTTTAAAATACTTTTTGATAATTTATTTATAAGAACACTTCCGAAGTAAAAAAGTACAATAATTTCTATTTTTTTTTACAGTATTTTACAATTTCTTACAGCTTACATCACAGAGAATTTAAGTCAGTCACGTAAGGTGTATAAAAAGTTAGTATTGTTAGTAAGAAATTAACGTAACAAATTCTAAAACAAAATCTATTAAAACCGGCAAATATCTTCTTTCTTAAAGGCTAAACATCTTAGAATACGTCCTGAATGTCTGTCTGTGTTATATGTGTCAAGTATTTTTTTTTAATGTATATTTGAGTTAATTTAATGCCTTTACAATAACTAGAATACAGATTAATGAAGGTAAATGATTTTTATGTCGTATATTTTTTGTAATTTTTGAAAGATACGCTCTTAAAACAATATAAAAGTTCACGTGGGCGTGCCTGTGTCGCATTTCTTTTCAACATGGAAGAAGTGCACGGTGCGAAACTAAATTTTCCGTTTCGACATTTAAAATTGTTTACGTTAATTTGTTTGATTTGCAATGTATTAATTCAATTTAAATTTACTATTTTATTATATTTAATCGTTTTACTTATAAATTCGTCATGATTTATATCAAATTCCACACTAAAGTACGTATTTCAATCGTCCTTTCATGCGTATGAAGAACAAAATCTGCTCTACAATTAATGGAAATATTAAATAATTTTATAAATAAAAGTTTAATTTATGGAGAATTTAGCCATTTAATCACTAAAAATTATTTATTTATACGTATTTTGGCAATTTCTTGATATCTAAAAGCAAAATTTTATGTGGTTCTGCCATAGGACAAGAAATTCTGCAATGTATTCATGGACATATGTTTTATAAAACAAAATTAGCTTTTATATACATAAAAATTAAATATTAAACGAAATATTTGAAAATTAAATTCTCTCTTTTATTTGGTAATTTAATTTTAAAACACAAAAACCAATATCATTTATAGAAGCCATGTTGAAAATCAACAGCATCCTCAGCGTGGCATCGTGTTTGGATAGTTTATATGGTATTCTTAATAGAGAATATGGCTTCTGTGAAATCACTAGGCCATGTTTTCACACAGGTTCCATCTAAAGCAGGTTCACTCCATTTAGTGTAACGTGATATCGTGTTTTCTGTGAAATCACTACGTCATGCAACATTGAAACTGCAAGTGGTTGAAAATGGTAAAGAATGAACCTTCTCATTCAGTGTTATTCTGTTAATTAGATATAAAGGATTAAATTAAAAATATTCTACTATTTTTCTTGCGTTTTTCCATCATTTCATCCGTTTATCGAAGTACGGGTTCTTGTAAAAATGAGATTTCAGCTTGGTGTTCTCTACTCCATCCGGGATTCATTTTGATTAAAGATAGCTTCTACCCAATACAAAAACATTTTATGGGTATAAAAATATATAGATTGATGTTTCTATAACGTTTTTCTAGGATCAGAACACAACATCACATTCAACTCTCCATCATAAGCCATACTTTTCATGCTGTGGCTCATGAAACGTGAGATGTGTGTGTTCTGTACGGTACAAGTCCTTGATGAACCAATGTAGCTACTATAATTATCGAGTTGAAATGATGTCAAATTATCCATTGTATTCACTTGAATGATGCTGATCGATTTCGGAATAATCCAATACCGGAAACGGAAGTTATCAGCAAATCTGCCTCGCCATGCATCCCATCTTCAATGGATCGGCATCGAGTGGCATCAACGCATTTATCACATGTTTTAAAGACGATATTTGAAGTGATATAAAACAGATTATTATATTTATCATACAATTTTATTATTATAAAATAAAATAATTGATGTTTTCACTGAAATGTTTTTTTCATTTTACAGAAATTTCTTGAAGCTCGAATTTTTATTAGAATTCTACACAAAATTAAAATTTTTTAAGAAAAATATGCTAACTTCTTTAAACTTTTTCTTTCTAAATTCAAATTTCTTTGAATTTATCCGAATCTTCATATTAGAGTCATGTGTATTCAATGATAAAGCGATGAAGTGGATCTTCATAGAAGATACCAGTGGTTGCTTTATGGCTTCAGGCAAATTTGAATTAGGAAGCCCCATGTAGGGTGTTGACTTCAGGCATTTTTCTTCGGAGAAGTTTTTGGAGAGAATGTTTTATTATAAAAGATTGGTTTGGGGTCCTCTGTTGATGAGGCTTCAGGCAATTGACTTTTTTGCTCATAGGATAACGCGCCAATGGATAACACTTCATTTATCTTTAATTAATAATAAAATTTGTAAGCATCTTTATTGATGGAAACAAATGAATATTCATAGAAGATTCACTGATAGAATTAAGTGAAGATTTTCTTTATTCTGTCAACAAATCTTCTTTATTCTGTCAACAAATCTCACATTCTCTATCATATGACCCACTTTCACTTATTTGCTTCCATGCGAAAGCTTGAATTGTATCCAGGATATTCTTTTAGAAATCCAGCAGAATTCGATCGAAATTTTGAATGTTTTTTTTTACATACGGAATCAAATGTTTGCCAATATCCACTATCGGATGATGTACTGTACTTTATGCATCTGTCACGCATCAATAGTGTTCAAGACACATTCCAACACGAAACAATCGATCATATTTTTTCCCATTCGGCACACGATTCAGTCACGTGTATCTGTCAATACCTTTAATGTGAAGAAGTAAATATTGGATATCGATATTACCAGAAGGTTCGGCTTTGCTCATCGTTCAAATTAAACATTTCTCGTGAATCCGATGGTTTCATTCCTTCGCGGACATTTCCCCTCCCCCTTCTAAAATTATATTTTAGATAAATTTGCATAAACTTTAAACTTTCGTGCTTTTCCCCCTCTTATAAAATCTGGTGGAAGATTTTTCTTAAAATTTAAATAGGAAAACCTGTCAGTATCTACGAATTAATAATTGACAGGTACTTAAAAAAAACTAAAACTTGTTCAATGCACTGGTCTAAACTCTATAGGGTGGTCCAAAAGTCCGTTAACCAAACATGAATGCCAAATTTCTATCTTATTTAAGTACTTAACTTTGCAAAAATTGTTCAAGTATTTTAAAAAAGACAGTAGTTTAATATCCACAATGGTTAACTGACTTTTGGACCACTCTCTTATCCTTATCGCGTCGTTAAGTTCTATGCAATAAGCACAAAAGGGAAGGAACTTCCATGAAAAAGGAATGTGTATATGTTTATGAGAAGCTTAGGAAAAGTTAACGTAAACTTTGAACTCTTCTCGTTAGCAAAATATTGCTGTTTTATTCATTTTAAATAGAATATGTAAATTGGAATGGAAGCATTTACAAACTTTGACGAGACAATTCGAACAATAATTTACTATAACGCGTGAATCAATTAAGTCACGTGGATCGATATTACCTTAATTTAAAACTTTCACTCTCATCTAAAGGCTAACAATAACATTTTATTCCTACAAAATAACATTTTTCTGTCGTTAGTTACGTTAATTAAATTTTCAAATGTGTAATTTTATGTCTTATAAATCAATGGTGAAGTTAGTTCAGCGTTAAAACCATATAAAACTACTAAAATCCTTAAAGTAATATAAATTTTTGTAGTTCCTAAGTTTATTTATTGCTCTCGTTAATTTTATCTTAAGTTGATCTAGATTAAATTAACTACGTTAGCCCAAGGAAATCTTCGAGGATTAATTAGCATAGGAGTTTATAGAAATCCTTGCGATTCATTACAAAATGAAACCTCCAAGAAGGTCAAGAGCCCATAGAGATCCTTCAAGGATTAATTACCAAATTAATTTTTTAGGAAGCCCAGGAGTTCGCAGAGGTCCTTGAGATTCATTACTAAATTAATCCTCCAAGCTCAAGAGCTCATAGTGAATTCATCCTAGAAACTTGATAGTCCATGAAGATACTTGTCCAAAGTCAAGAAGCTCATACGGTGCCTTATAATTTAACTGCTATTTAATCTGTTAAGAAGGCGAAGAACTCATAGAGGATTAATGGGAACAACGGTGCACAATGGATCTTACAATAGGATTATCTACCAAATAACTTTTCCCAGTTCAAAGTCCTTCAGAATTTAAAAATCTCCTTGTCAAAGTCGAAAAGTTACAGAATCCTTCAAGGATTAAATACTGATTGCGGGATCGCGCCTAAGGAGCTCATAGATATAAGCGCCCGAGTCATGTAGTTCATAGAGCTGCTTCAAGGATTAATCTTTTAAGAGGCTGAAGAACTATTTCTAAAATTAATCAATGATTTCTAAAAAAAAACTAAACAATAACTTTACGAGTGTCGAGGACATATAATTCATAATTGTGAGCGTTGTCGATAAAACATGTTACTTACAAAAGCCATAATCCATTGATGTAATTCAATTTTGGTCATTATCAGAATCTGTTACATGAATCAATATCTTATCTAAAGAAAAATTCCGATTAATATCAATAATAAAAGGAATTTGAAGTTTAATAGCGCCAATTATGTTTGATAAAATTATATTTCTTCGAGATGGAATGAAAATGATCAATAGCATAATCCATTTTAAGCGTTGAGAAATCAAAACTTTTCGGTTATTTTTTTTAACTTGGCGCATTCTTAATGACATTTTCTTGCAATATTAAATTTCATTTTTCATTATATTAGAAATATTATTTAAAAAAACAAATATATTCTTTCAAAAATTTCCATTTTTCTTCTTTTCCCTCTCAAGCCACGAGTTTGAGGGAAGATTAGCGTGCTAATTTCTTAACATTTTTCTTTTCATAGTATAACCGAGTGGGTAAAATCGTTGAACATCGTCTCTTCATATGTCTAACACCTAGCTAGGACTAGTTTACTGTAGAAAGTCCTCCCGAAAGGCACTTGGCAAATCGCCCAAGTGTTACATTACCTTATTTCATTCTAATCCTTTTCAAAGTAAATTGTTTCGTCACACAATGAAATATCTTTTCATTGATGTCATTCAAGTATTTTTTTAACTTTTCTTCGTAATCTTCTTTCAACTTCTCTTTCAAGTAGTGTATGTACACCAGTCCGAACGTCTCCACTTTATTCTGCATGCACGTGTGTATTGTTACAATGTGCACTTTTTGAGATATCCATGGAGGCCCTCGTGGATAAAACCACTAAACATTAGTAGTTGTTCGTGGATTTGCCCTTCCCAACGAACCGACCACGTATAGTTTTCTGGGCTTTCTTCACATGTCTTACATATAGACAATCCTTCTGGGTGGCATCATTCCTCTTCGCAGATCGCCCTTGTGTTGTATTATCTTATTCCATCAATACCAATCGTCCACCGCTACTTTTTTAAATATACTTTTTAGTTTCAAAATTAATAATAATTAAAAATTTAAACCAAATATTGGTCATTTTTCAATGATTTTAGTTTATAACAAAATTTCAGTTGTCTCATTCACTTTCAACTATTGAATATCATAATTTGGAGGGAATTTTTTAATGAATGAATAATATAGAATACATAAAAATCCATTTTGTACGTGATACATGCCTTTTTTTAAATAAAAATTTCCTTAATTCTTTACTTACTTTCAAAAATATATTATATAGATTAGCCCAAAATTTATGTAAGGCTGCTTAATTTGGTTAGCTGACTTTTGGGTCATCCTATATATACACTTTAATTTAATTAACAAAAAAAAACCTGCTGTTTTATAAACGTATTTTAAATATAATTGTGTTATATTTATAAAATGTAATATTTTCCTATAATTTTCAATAATTATTAAACAAAAAACAAAATTTATTTGAATTTTTTGGTTCGGTACTCAGAGTAAAGTTAGTTGCTTAGAAATCAAATTTAAAATAATCGATTCTGATTTGCTAGCGAGTGTAAACACGTGCTCGTGATGTCAGCGGAGGAGGAGTAAATATGCAAATTTCTCTTCCTTTTATCTGATTTAATAATGGAAAACTTTTGAAACTTCAGAAATATTTAAGCATTTAATGTGTTATTTTTAAAAATAACGTAAGAATAATTAATATCTCTTTCATACGCTATTCGAGTGTATAAAATGGATAATTGAACTCAGAAAGCCATATCATTGATAATAAATCCATCTAAAGAACTAGTTCAAAGTTCTTCTTGCAGGAACAGTTTATATTATATTATTACGTATTATACAGTATATATTGGATTTATATTATATTGGATAGTATATACAGTATATATACCATAATTTATAATTTTAATGTTAGTTTTTTTTAGTGATATTTAGTTTAAATATTATAATTATTTTTCTTTTAAATATTTAAAGCTGCTTTGGCTTTGATGGAACCAATTTTATCGAGGAAGAAAAAATATCCGGACCTGGCATATCGGACACATCAAGTATTGAAACACGAAGGAATCGGTTCAAAATTTGTGGAAAGCATAAATTTCAATATACCAACTTTACAATACGCTAGAGATCATGTGGATATTAGAGCAAGAGTGAGTACCATAAATGAATTTCTTTAAATAAATTCTAAATTATTCCTTTCTTTAAATGTTGGTTTTTTTTCAATTTTAATTTCTTCGCTCCGCAGTCACTAAGAGGGCATCTTTCCATACCCGTTATAGGTTCAGTCAGGCCCACAAAGGGACTAGCGGGTATTGAGGGATGGGGCCAGATTAACCCATTCAAGAAAATTTCTCAGCCGACCGAATGCCTAGTCGCAAATATGCCTAGCAAACGAGTGTATTGAAAGATATCACCTTGTACAAAACCGTTCAGACAATTGTCTCACTAACAATTTTGTAATACGCTCGCGTAATTACAAAAGATTAACCCATTCAAGAAAATTTCTCAGCCGACCGAATGCCTAGTCGCAAATATGCCTAGCAAACGAGTGTATTGAAAGATATCACCTTGTACAAAACCGTTCAGACAATTGTCTCACTAACAATTTTGTAATACGCTCGCGTCTAGGCATCCAGAACTGGAACCCGAACTCTTTACTGACTTTTTGTAACGTATTAAGTGCTCAAAAAAATATATTAACAGATAATATAGAAAAATATTATCTGTTAATATATTTTTTTAAAAATATAGTTAATGAATTACAAATTAGTTTCGTATGAGAGATTATTGAGGCTAAGTGGTTATAGTTGTGTTCTATTATTCAATTGCTTTTATTTGATTTACATCGATCCGATATTGAGTTAGGAGTTACTGCAAATCAATATATTTTATTGAATTGTTATAATTTAATAATTAATCGAACTGAACTTTAAAAAAGTCCAAGAAGATACCATTGGTATCTTTCAGTTCGATCCGTTTTACGATAGTATCTTCAGTCTTTGATTGGTTTTGTTACTGTAATTTGTAGTTGACTTAAATCTTCATATGAAGATAATAGATTCTTTTTACAATTTGAATAGTTTTATCATTATTGAAGATAGCTCAAACTAAAACTTTTCATCGAATTAGTCCTCGTACAAATACAACAAGATGCTTTGATTTACAATTTTACCAACTGGATCAATTTATGGATTCATAAGACAGAACAGATTTATCTTAAGAGTGATGATAGAAATTGAAATGTCATATATTTTCATAAAGGGGCTGTCCATAAATTATGTAACACATATATAGATGAGTGGATACGCAGGTAATCGTTACGATGTGTTAGAAGGGATGAGAGTGTATATAAAGACGTTACGTAATGCTAGACCCGCAACTCTTAAGTAACAGAATTATTCATCTTTTTTTCCGAAGTGTTGTTTTTATCTTTACTTTGTATGTTATACGCTTAATTAATAAATTAATATAACGTTCGTATCCCGTGCTGTGTATTACGAAGTATTCCTTAGTACAATTAAGAGGTTGATCGAGGATATACATTACGTAATTGGGGGTGAATATTTGTGACACCGTTACGGAGCGTTACAGGGGATGGAATGGTAGTTGAAAAGTATAAAAGTAGCGTTACGTAATATACAGACGATCCCAAATTAGAATTAGGCTACTTGAATCACATACTACAAGAAGAGGGAAAAACAGTATTTTTAACATTGCTCCTAAGAATGATGCATAAATACAATTACATTTACAATTACTATTTTTCTATTAAATTTAATGGTTTTTACTGGAAAATAAGGAACTCTTCATCACGATCTTTGGTCTCACTGTTTGATCGATCCATCGAATTCATGTTTTCTGCAAGATTTTAAAAATACTTCAAATCTACTAGAAAATTGGGATTTAAAACACGTAGTTAATTCTTTATTCAATGCTAATTTGGTCTGAAGTATCTTCTTATAACAATGTACATTATTAAAGAGGTTAAGCCATGAGATTTACATTTGCAACTACCTTATTAAACAAACATTTTACGTATTCATTCCCGTGAATTTGCAATTCTGATTATTGAATAGTTTAATGTCTTACTATAAACTATTAAATAACTATCACGATAATCTATTAATTTATTTAAATAGGCGAGTTATCTTCTACTTTCAGTAACTTTATCTAATAAGATTAATTTATGGTAATACATAAATAGGTAATTAAATATTTACATTAACAGTCGGAAGAAAGATCGAATAACAGTTGTAAAATGGGACCTAGAAGTCGTTCGGCGGATCCAAATGTTGGAAGAGAGAAACAGAAAGATGTAAGAATTTATTGTTTAATTTCTTACACTTCATTTTTTTCGAAACTTCTTTGTTCTTAATGTCAATGTTACAGAGAATAATAGCGTATTCGTGAGAGAATATACGGAGCATTAATGTATCAAATGACATTGAAATGTGTCATAAATCGTTCTCATGAATAATGTATTATAGAATCTAATTTGTTTGATTCTGTGAAGTTCTAAAAAGATCTGACGGTAGAACCCCGCTTTACGACTCACGCTTTTATGACTGGTATAAATTTTTTATTATTATTATCGTGTGAAATACTGTATTTTTGTTGGCTATCTCGGTGACATATTATTCATTTCAAATTAATTTCTGGAACGTAATTTATTCATGACAGAGTCTTAATGAAATACGAAGGCTCGCTTTACGACCGATTTCCAAGAACCAATTAAGTCGTAAAAGCGGGGTCTACAGTGTAGTCTAGAATAGTTATTGTTAATGCTTTCTTGTATTTTATTATTTAATTTTTATATTATCATTTTATTACTAAAATCTTCTAATATATTCCCTTTTTTTAATATCATGATAAATATATTTATTATGACATATTCCCTGTATCAAAATAATGTACATGTAATGGTATAAAGTATCAATGTACATATTTCATATAGATATGATATAAAAAATATAGCATAAAGTAAGATATTAAATGTAAAAGTATGAAGAATATTATACATATATTTCATTACAGGCATTGCATATAATGTGTTTAAATAAATTCACATTTATATAACCCATTTATATGTTAAGAAACTTTTTAAAAAATTTATTAAAAAAATATATTGAAATTCCACACAAATCACAAGTTTCTTAAATTATTTTTGATTAATCTCATGTATATTCTTATTAAATGGGTTATATGATTATCAATTCATTTAAATTCATTATAAGCAATATTATTAGTGAACAATATAAATTATATTTATGTTATTAGTGATTTAATTTCTACATTATAAAAAAAATATGAATTACCTATTTATATATGGATGCAAATTATCATGATTTTCATACTTGCAAAATGTTTCTTTTGTATACTTAGACATAAAAATTCCTGGAATAAAACAGAAATTGGTTATATACGGAAAGAAAATATAGAAATATAAATTTGTATTACTCCTTAATAGCTTTATTCAGATTATCGCTTCGTTTTTAGCATTATATACTGTTTTAGAATTAATTAATTGATGAAATACTATTACCATAAAAGAATTTAATGATTTAGTAAAAGGAGAATTTTATTTGAATTTCTTGAAAAACTGAATACGAAAGCGAATAAATATATATATATTATTGATGAGAAGTTTAGCCAGAAGGCAAAACACGTGAACTGAATGAAGAATAACACACACTTGTATATTGGAAGTAAGCGTCATAAAAATATGCCCTGGCTACTACAGGGTGCGAACACAAAAGTTAACATTATATAATTTATTATATTATTTTTTGCTTCAAATATTTACTAAAAAAATAATTATTGTAAATTTTTCTATTACAATTTCCATCTTTTTGGTTTAGATACCGCGGATAAGTTTGCTCTCTCCACCAGAGGGCTAAAGAATATTAATTAATCCTCTGCCGAACGGCGAAAATGACTACAAAAACTCAACTTTCGAAATGTTATTTTTGAATACAATACTTTAATTCTTCTTTTTTTTAATTAACATTGATAATAATTAACTGTTTAAATATAAATATTTAAGTTTTATAAAAAAAAGTTTTTTTTTAATGGAAAAGAGATATTATTATAGATGGCGCTCAAATTGAAATAAACAATTTTAAATTTGTAACACGTGAGTTGTAAGTACTGGAATTATGAACAACAAATGGATATTTTTGAAGTGATTAACGTGATTAAAATAAGCAAATGCATCGATCGCTGACTGCAAAACATCTTACGTGACTGTTAGCATTCGTTTTCCTTTTATTTTGATGAATGTTGCTATCAGAAGAAAGACATTAAGCTTCGTGATAAACGTGTTCGGTGCTTTTTAAAGATAATTTATAACGAAAACAATTGCGTAGATACGTTAATTGAGAAAGATCGCAGTTAGTTAACTTAAAAGTAATGATACAGCACAATTGCTATAATTAGAAATGAACATTATGCTTAATCTTTCCATTCATATATCTATAAAACACAATTGGAATGTCTCGTTGAAATTACTGTTTCTTTTGAGACTTTATAAACAACCTCGTTAGATGAAATGTCCAAATTTTAAGTGTAAAATCATCTTATATAAGAATTTCAATGATTGAATATATATATAAGGGAAGTAAGGTAAACTCTGAATAAGGCAGTTTGGACTTTATCAGATCTGTAGACCATCATACCCATAGGAGTAAAGAAACCAATGAACTCCGTGTGACCCTTCACCATATATAGAACACCATCTGGAAATTTCGAGACCTTCAGAATGAGGTAAATTTAAAAGTGAAAAATCTGGAACTATTTCTCAAAACAATGCTAAAAGTCAACAGTTTTCCACTTTAATAGATATTGTTAAAAGCTCATAAAACATGAGAAATGCCATTGTGCCAACTATTTTTAGGATGTGATCTGAGTTGTGCTGCATGCTCTGTTAAGCCTACCACATGTTGAACAAGTTGATTTTGGAAGGAAAGGGTTACATATGGGTTGTCAGATCCTTCAATTTTTTTACTCTTATGGATATAGTCTACAACTCTGATAAGGTCCCAACTGCCTGATTCAGAACTAGCATCTTACTAAAGTGAGGATACATTGAGTATTAAAAAAACATAACCCTATGAATTTTTATCCTTCCTTCACTTCTAAATTATTTAAAATCCTCATTTTTATGATTATAGTAAGGAAACAAACTAGATAATGCATATTTTGTACTACCAATTTAGTATAAAGTGCATCAACACAGGTATATCTATAGAAGGGCAGAGGTTACATTTAATACTTTTTTCTTTAACTCTTTATTCTCTCACACATAGGTCTTTTTTGTGTCTGTTATTGGTTCAATAGGTTTACATTGAACAACCAACTGGGGAGAAGAGAACCAATTATGTCTGATCAAACCACTCATTAAAAGTTTTGAAAATCTGGTCCTTCAGGACAGCAGACTAGTATCTTATTTCTCTGCCATCTATCATCACTTTAATACATTAGTTTAGAGAATCATGCTTTGAGAAGAGCAAATTTAATTTATTTAATACAAACATTTTAATATCCTTCAATATATTTATAAAAGAACAACATTTTAACCAAAAAATAAACTGTACATCAGATTTGTGATTTATTTACATTAACTGAATTAAGTTCTGTTTTATAATCCTAGAAAATTTTTTAACAAAGTCAAAATTAAATTTAAAATTTATTTTGAGTTTCATCATATTAATAACTGATGATAAAATAATTTATTTAGTGATAATCACCTCATACTTTTGTCGAGGAACTAGTTTTCTTGGGAATTCTAAAAAGAATAAATAGATTCAGATTGACATAAGCCAAGATTAGATTAATGAAACTTTCAAATGTACATCTTAACATCAACTTTCTGTCTCTATCTGACTTCCTTTTCTGATCAGCTTTTTCCGGGGTTTTGGAGGAAAATTGCATATCTTTTCACTTATAATTTCTTTTTTTTACATTTGTATTTTTAAGGTAAATATGCTTAAGTTTTCTTATTAGAGAAAAAATTTCACCACATTCAGATGTTAACAGTTTTTGCTGTGAGAAAATCAGTTTGAACTGGAATTATGGTTTAGGAACTTCCTTTAAAAAATACGTTCAACTCGGACTTCTTTTACAATGTAATTAATCAATCAAAAACTTTTATTGTGTAAGGATTAATTTCCCATTATGTGAGGGATAAATACAATATTTATATAACAATTTACATTATGTATTTTGTATGGATGAAATATAATACAGTGTAACTGTTCCATTTTCTTAATAATGCAACATGATCTTGCTATATAGGAAAACAAGCTATTACTGCATTTAGATCTTGAAAATAATACAAAAATACTTAGAATTTATTTAAAACAGACTCATATAGAACTGAGAGATATAATAAATTCAAAATGAGTCTTCTTAATAAAATATTAAAACATCTAAACTGTTTGATGGTTTTTTAAAAAGATTAAAAGTTTCAAAGTTCCAGTTAAAGGAGGAATTCCATGTTTACCCACAACTGAAAGAGACAGAAGTCCAAAGAAGAATTTCAATGAAATCTGTCTTCTGGGGATGGTATTGGTCAGCCATGGTGGCCTAGCCAGAAGGCCCATGCTGGCTACTATCTTCCTTCGTCATAAAGGTTGCTCCTGACATGGAGGCAGACACCTTTTACAGCCAAACCTAACATGGTTGACAGATTCTGCTTATAGTTGGGGTTGTAGAAGAGCCATTGACCTTCCATATAGGTTCATCTGCCACCTTTACCAGTAAACCCTGGTGGGAGGGATAAACAGCCAGGCCAGCTATACCCAGTTTTTTAATGAGGCATTTACTCCTCCCTCTCCTTTTTCACCTACCAGTGTAGGCAGAGTTCATACCCGAACCCCATAAAGACAATTCACTGCTATTTCTATTTGACAAATTCCCAAACATCTGACCAACTAAATATATATTTCTAGGGAAGAAAATAGCATTTGAAGCTAATCCCAAGTACCTTGGCATATATCTAGATAGAAACCTTACCTACAAGAAAGATGATAACTCACAATATCATATCTCATCTTGTGGGGACAACATGGGTTGGGAAACACTAAGAAGCCCAGCTCTCTCCTTATTGTACCCAGATTTTGAATACAGTGGGTGATCGGTTAACGAACATAATCCATTCCAAGACTTTGTTTGCTATCCGAATTGTTCATTATCTGATTATTGATTTACCATAGGTTTCTATGGGAATTTCATTAATTCATTCTGGAGATTCCAAAAGATAAAAACTATATACTTTCTTACTACGTTTATATGTAATAATAAAAATACATATATACACAGTCTTGCATATTTATTAGTTATGCTTTTTTGTTTTTAGGGGTTAAACAATCTGTCTAATGTCGATTGTTTCTCTCTCTTCTTCAGGATTTTCAGAAGTAATTAATAGCATTGTAATTGTAGAAATCCCCAAGCCTGTTAACCTTAACCTGGTTTGTATGCAATTCTAAGACCGTCAATCTGACATTCCCACTTCTTCAAAAGATCTTTAATTAATAGCAGATATCGGCATTAATCCTCTTTTTCAGAATAAAACATATCTCGCTGAGTTTCTTGGTGTTCTTCATTGAAAGGTTCTTGGCGTTCTTCTGTCGTCAGGTCCGTTTCTGGTTACATTATGAGCTCTTCATCATTCTTTATTTCTCAGATGTGATTTTTGTTACTCCTTTAGCTGCTTGAGTCTTCTTGATTATACAGTACCTTTCTTAGATAAGATTGAACTGTGCCCTACTGTAGATTTGTTCAAACCATACTGCCCAGCAACATCAGACATCTTCTGCCCAATCTATAACTTTGCTATTATACTCTCATCTTTCGAAAATAAAAACTGACGCAAAACTTAACGAGTGCCCACCCGACAGTCTCGCGAATACTATAAAAGAATTGTTTCTGTCTGAAAAATAAAAGGCTGGAATTACGAGGGAGTATTTCAAAGTTGGAGGAATACTGTCTGATCAGTATATATCGGGTTGAGCGTCGATGTCGACGTCTCCCTCACTCCAAAAAGTTTCGAATTGTTACCTGAAGACAAGGGAAAATCAATCGGTATTTGCTATTTTCATCACTTCTTTTTATGTTTGTTCAGTGAAGTGTTCGTTATCCGAACATGTGTTTGTTGTCCGATCATAAAAATCTTTCACGTAAGTGTTCATTATCCAATCTGTTCATTAACCGATCACCCACTGTACTGTGCTGCAATTTGGAACAGAAGTGCATACACAAAGTTGATTGATGTAGAACTGAACAAAATAATGAGGACAGTTTCTTCAACACTCTGTTCAACTCCTAATATCGTCAAAGATCCCTCCCCTCTCTTAAAAGTCTTCACATTAAAAGAATATAATAAAATCATAGAAAATGAATAACACCCTATCAGAAACCTCCTGCATCCCAAGGAAAGACTAAAATCAAGGAAACCAATATGGAAAGAAGGTAAAATATTGCAAGAAACACAATTCGACATATCTATAGCATAGAAGAAGGAATGGAATTCCCTTGACTTTTACCAACAAATGCCCAATTCTTGACCCTACAAAGAGGCAACCAGGATTCAGTCTCCCAAGAAATTCATGGACAACTCTTAACAGAGTAAGGACTAATTGTGGTTGCTTAGAATATCTCAATAAATGGCAGCAATCAATAGACCCTTCAATTTGAATGTGGATCCTTCCAGACTGTGATACACCTAGCAACTGATTGTCCTATCTATGGCTTCCCAAGGCCTGTTGAGGAAGTACATCACATCTCAGATGATGCCAAATCATGGATACATAATTTTTCCTTTGTTGTATAGGGATCTGTACATAGTTTTGTAAATATATTGTAATTTATCTCATCCAATGCATAAATAGTTAAAGGAAGAAAGTATTATTTGTTTACCACATTGCATCATTATTGAATTTATACATGTTGAGTTTTACTGATGAATAAATTGAAAGAGCTTTACAACTATTTTTACAGTAAAAACAAAAAAATTCTTTAATACAAGTAAAGATGTACCACAGTGCCTAATACAGGCACTGTGGTAACTTAACTGAATTACTTAATTCACCTTTAATAGTGAAATTTTTAAGAAAGAGCACAAATGTTTTTGACCCAGTTAATGGGCCATCCTAGTATGGGGACAGTCAAACAAGAGGCTCCTTTTTTGACTGTCCCTACCTGAAGACAGCCTGTTAACTGGGTTGAAAACATTTGAAATGTTCTTTTTATTTTAAAAATTCCACTGTTAAAGATGCATCAAGTAATTCAATTAATAGTAATATAATGATTTACGATAAAAAAAGTGAAAATGTGTGTGTAAAATTTAATCTACTGATCTCATTACTATTTTAGTAGGAAAAGTCCAACAGACTCTCATTCTTAATGAAAATCTAAGTTTTGTTATTAAAGTATTTTCTTAGTCACATCATAAATTAAAATTAAATGAATGTGTTTGTATGTATACGTCATAAATTTGTTAAGGAAACTCCTAAACATTCAATAAATCCAATTCAGTTCTTAGAATTAAAAACGTTTTTGCTCTGAGAAAAACAGTTTTAATTGAATAGGGATATAATATCACCTATTAGTCATCGAAACTGTCATAATGTTAGCATGTAAATATGAACTAATTAATAAAAAGTCATCAGCAGCATAAAGCAGTAACAGTTTTTAATACACAGTGGGTTAAAAACCTTATGTTTAATAAATTAACATCATAACGTTAAACTTTTTATAAATACATTATTATCTTTATAGAATTGTGCAATTCTTGTGGGGACAACATGGGTTGGGAAACACTAAGAAGCCCAGCTCTCTCCTTATTGTACCCAGATTTTGAATACAGTGGGTGATCGGTTAACGAACATAATCCATTCCAAGACTTTGTTTGCTATCCGAATTGTTCATTATCTGATTATTGATTTACNTGAGGCTAAGTGGTTATAGTTGTGTTCTATTATTCAATTGCTTTTATTTGATTTACATCGATCCGATATTGAGTTAGGAGTTACTGCAAATCAATATATTTTATTGAATTGTTATAATTTAATAATTAATCGAACTGAACTTTAAAAAAGTCCAAGAAGATACCATTGGTATCTTTCAGTTCGATCCGTTTTACGATAGTATCTTCAGTCTTTGATTGGTTTTGTTACTGTAATTTGTAGTTGACTTAAATCTTCATATGAAGATAATAGATTCTTTTTACAATTTGAATAGTTTTATCATTATTGAAGATAGCTCAAACTAAAACTTTTCATCGAATTAGTCCTCGTACAAATACAACAAGATGCTTTGATTTACAATTTTACCAACTGGATCAATTTATGGATTCATAAGACAGAACAGATTTATCTTAAGAGTGATGATAGAAATTGAAATGTCATATATTTTCATAAAGGGGCTGTCCATAAATTATGTAACACATATATAGATGAGTGGATACGCAGGTAATCGTTACGATGTGTTAGAAGGGATGAGAGTGTATATAAAGACGTTACGTAATGCTAGACCCGCAACTCTTAAGTAACAGAATTATTCATCTTTTTTTCCGAAGTGTTGTTTTTATCTTTACTTTGTATGTTATACGCTTAATTAATAAATTAATATAACGTTCGTATCCCGTGCTGTGTATTACGAAGTATTCCTTAGTACAATTAAGAGGTTGATCGAGGATATACATTACGTAATTGGGGGTGAATATTTGTGACACCGTTACGGAGCGTTACAGGGGATGGAATGGTAGTTGAAAAGTATAAAAGTAGCGTTACGTAATATACAGACGATCCCAAATTAGAATTAGGCTACTTGAATCACATACTACAAGAAGAGGGAAAAACAGTATTTTTAACATTGCTCCTAAGAATGATGCATAAATACAATTACATTTACAATTACTATTTTTCTATTAAATTTAATGGTTTTTACTGGAAAATAAGGAACTCTTCATCACGATCTTTGGTCTCACTGTTTGATCGATCCATCGAATTCATGTTTTCTGCAAGATTTTAAAAATACTTCAAATCTACTAGAAAATTGGGATTTAAAACACGTAGTTAATTCTTTATTCAATGCTAATTTGGTCTGAAGTATCTTCTTATAACAATGTACATTATTAAAGAGGTTAAGCCATGAGATTTACATTTGCAACTACCTTATTAAACAAACATTTTACGTATTCATTCCCGTGAATTTGCAATTCTGATTATTGAATAGTTTAATGTCTTACTATAAACTATTAAATAACTATCACGATAATCTATTAATTTATTTAAATAGGCGAGTTATCTTCTACTTTCAGTAACTTTATCTAATAAGATTAATTTATGGTAATACATAAATAGGTAATTAAATATTTACATTAACAGTCGGAAGAAAGATCGAATAACAGTTGTAAAATGGGACCTAGAAGTCGTTCGGCGGATCCAAATGTTGGAAGAGAGAAACAGAAAGATGTAAGAATTTATTGTTTAATTTCTTACACTTCATTTTTTTCGAAACTTCTTTGTTCTTAATGTCAATGTTACAGAGAATAATAGCGTATTCGTGAGAGAATATACGGAGCATTAATGTATCAAATGACATTGAAATGTGTCATAAATCGTTCTCATGAATAATGTATTATAGAATCTAATTTGTTTGATTCTGTGAAGTTCTAAAAAGATCTGACGGTAGAACCCCGCTTTACGACTCACGCTTTTATGACTGGTATAAATTTTTTATTATTATTATCGTGTGAAATGCTGTATTTTTGTTGGCTATCTCGGTGACATATTATTCATTTCAAATTAATTTCTGGAACGTAATTTATTCATGACAGAGTCTTAATGAAATACGAAAGCTCGCTTTACGACCGATTTCCAAGAACCAATTAAGTCGTAAAAGCGGAGTCTACAGTGTAGTTTAGAATAGTTATTGTTAATGTTTTCTTGTATTTTATTATTTAATTTTTATATTATCATTTTATTACTAAAATCTTCTAATATATTCCCTTTTTTTAATATCATGATAAATATATTTATTATGACATATTCCCTGTATCAAAATAATGTACATGTAATGGTATAAAGTATCAATGTACATATTTCATATAGATATGATATAAAAAATATAGCATAAAGTAAGATATTAAATGTAAAAGTATGAAGAATATTATACATATATTTCATTACAGGCATTGCATATAATGTGTTTAAATAAATTCACATTTATATAACCCATTTATATGTTAAGAAACTTTTTAAAAAATTTATTAAAAAAATATATTGAAATTCCACACAAATCACAAGTTTCTTAAATTATTTTTGATTAATCTCATGTATATTCTTATTAAATGGGTTATATGATTATCAATTCATTTAAATTCATTATAAGCAATATTATTAGTGAACAATATAAATTATATTTATGTTATTAGTGATTTAATTTCTACATTATAAAAAAAATATGAATTACCTATTTATATATGGATGCAAATTATCATGATTTTCATACTTGCAAAATGTTTCTTTTGTATACTTAGACATAAAAATTCCTGGAATAAAACAGAAATTGGTTATATACGGAAAGAAAATATAGAAATATAAATTTGTATTACTCCTTAATAGCTTTATTCAGATTATCGCTTCGTTTTTTAGCATTATATACTGTATTAGAATTAATTAATTGATGAAATGCTATTATCATAAAAGAATTTAATGATTTAGTAAAAGGAGAATTTTATTTGAATTTCTTGAAAAACTGAATACGAAAGCGAATAAATATATATATATTATTGATGAGAAGTTTAGCCAGAAGGCAAAACACGTGAACTGAATGAAGAATAACACACACTTGTATATTGGAAGTAAGCGTCATAAAAATATGCCCTGGCTACTACAGGGTGCGAACACAAAAGTTAACATTATATAATTTATTATATTATTTTTTGCTTCAAATATTTACTAAAAAAATAATTATTGTAAATTTTTCTATTACAATTTCCATCTTTTTGGTTTAGATACCGCGGATAAGTTTGCTCTCTCCACCAGAGGGCTAAAGAATATTAATTAATCCTCTGCCGAACGGCGAAAATGACTACAAAAACTCAACTTTCGAAATGTTATTTTTGAATACAATACTTTAATTCTTCTTTTTTTAATTGACATTGATAATAATTAACTGTTTAAATATAAATATTTAAGTTTTATAAAAAAAAAAAAAAGTTTTTTTTAATGGAAAAGAGATATTATTATAGATGGCGCTCAAATTGAAATAAACAATTTTAAATTTGTAACACGTGAGTTGTAAGTACTGGAATTATGAACAACAAATGGATATTTTTGAAGTGATTAACGTGATTAAAATAAGCAAATGCATCGATCGCTGACTGCAAAACATCTTACGTGACTGTTAGCATTCGTTTTCCTTTTATTTTGATGAATGTTGCTATCAGAAGAAAGACATTAAGCTTCGTGATAAACGTGTTCGGTGCTTTTTAAAGATAATTTATAACGAAAACAATTGCGTAGATACGTTAATTGAGAAAGATCGCAGTTAGTTAACTTAAAAGTAATGATACAGCACAATTGCTATAATTAGAAATGAACATTATGCTTAATCTTTCCATTCATATATCTATAAAACAATTGGAATGTCTCGTTGAAATTACTGTTTCTTTTGAGACTTTATAAACAACCTCGTTAGATGAAATGTCCAAATTTTAAGTGTAAAATCATCTTATATAAAAATTTCAATGATTGAATATATATATATATATAAGGAAAGTAAGGTAAACTCTGAATAAGGCAGTTTGGACTTTATCAGATCTGTAGACCATCATACCCATAGGAGTAAAGAAACCAATGATCTCCGTGTGACCTTTCACCATATATAGAACACCATCTGGAAATTTCGAGACCTTCAGAATGATGTAAATTTAAAAGTGAAAAATCTGGAACTATTTCTCAAAACAATGCTAAAAGTCAACTGTTTTCCACTTTAATAGATATTGTTAAAAGCTCATAAAACATGGGAAATGCCATTGTGCCAACTATTTTTAGGATGTGATCTGAGTTGTGCTGCATGCTCTGTTAAGCCTACCACATGTTGAACAAGTTGATTTTGGGAGGAAAGGGTTACATATGGGTTGTCAGATCCTTCAATTTTTTTACTCTTATGGATATAGTCTACAACTCTGATAAGGTCCCAACTGCCTGATTCAGAACTAGCATCTTACTAAAGTGAGGATACATTGAGTATTAAAAAAACATACCCTATGAATTTTTATCCTTCCTTCACTTCTAAATTATTTAAAATCCTCATTTTTATGATTATAGTAAGGAAACAAACTAGATAATGCATATTTTGTACTACCAATTTAGTATAAAGTGCATCAACACAGGTATATCTATAGAAGGGCAGAGGTTACATTTAATACTTTTTTCTTTAACTCTTTATTCTCTCACACATAGGTCTTTTCTGTGTCTGTTATTGGTTCAATAGGTTTACATTGAACAACCAACTGGGGAGAAGAGAACCAATTATGTCTGATCAAACCACTCATTAAAAGTTTTGAAAATCTGGTCCTTCAGGACAGCAGACTAGTATCTTATTTCTCTGCCATCTATCATCACTTTAATACATTAGTTTAGAGAATCATGCTTTGAGAAGAGCAAATTTAATTTATTTAATACAAACATTTTAATATCCTTCAATATATTTATAAAAGAACAACATTTTAACCAAAAAAATAAACTGTACATCAGATTTGTGATTTATTTACATTAACTGAATTAAGTTCTGTTTTATAATCCTAGAAAATTTTTTAACAAAGTCAAAATTAAATTTAAAATTTATTTTGAGTTTCATCATATTAATAACTGATGATAAAATAATTTATTTAGTGATAATCACCTCATACTTTTGTCGAGGAACTAGTTTTCTTGGGAATTCTAAAAAGAATAAATAGATTCAGATTGACATAAGCCAAGATTAGATTAATGAAACTTTCAAATGTACATCTTAACATCAACTTTCTGTCTCTATCTGACTTCCTTTTCTGATCAGCTTTTTCCGGGGTTTTGGAGGAAAATTGCATATCTTTTCACTTATAATTTCTTTTTTTTACATTTGTATTTTTAAGGTAAATATGCTTAAGTTTTCTTATTAGAGAAAAAATTTCACCACATTCAGATGTTAACAGTTTTTGCTGTGAGAAAATCAGTTTGAACTGGAATTATGGTTGAGGAACTTCCTTTAAAAAATACGTTCAACTCGGACTTCTTTTACAATGTAATTAATCAATCAAAAACTTTTATTGTGTAAGGATTAATTTCCCATTATGTGAGGGATAAATACAATATTTATATAACAATTTACATTATGTATTTTGTATGGATGAAATATAATACAGTGTAACTGTTCCATTTTCTTAATAATGCAACATGATCTTGCTATATAGGAAAACATGCTATTACTGCATTTAGATCTTGAAAATAATACAAAAATACTTAGAATTTATTTAAAACAGACTCATATAGAACTGAGAGATATAATAAATTCAAAATGAGTCTTCTTAATAAAATATTAAAACATCTAAACTGTTTGATGGTTTTTTAAAAAGATTAAAAGTTTCAAAGTTCCAGTTAAAGGAGGAATTCCATGTTTACCCACAACTGAAAGAGACAGAAGTCCAAAGAAGAATTTCAATGAAATCTGTCTTCTGGGGATGGTATTGGTCAGCCATGGTGGCCTAGCCAGAAGGCCCATGCTGGCTACTATCTTCCTTCGTCATAAAGGTTGCTCCTGACATGGAGGCAGACACCTTTTACAGCCAAACCTAACATGGTTGACAGATTCTGCTTATAGTTGGGGTTGTAGAAGAACCATTGACCTTCCATATAGGTTCATCTGCCACCTTTACCAGTAAACCCTGGTGGGAGGGATAAACAGCCAGGCCAGCTATACCCAGTTTTTTAATGAGGCATTTACTCCTCCCTCTCCTTTTTCACCTACCAGTGTAGTCAGAGTTCATACCCGAACCCCATAAAGACAATTCACTGCTATTTCTATTTGACAAATTCCCAAACATCTGACCAACTAAATATATATTTCTAGGGAAGAAAATAGCATTTGAAGCTAATCCCAAGTACCTTGGCATATATCTAGATAGAAACCTTACCTACAAGAAAGATGATAACTCACAATATCATATCTCATCTTGTGGGGACAACATGGGTTGGGAAACACTAAGAAGCCCAGCTCTCTCCTTATTGTACCCAGATTTTGAATACAGTGGGTGATCGGTTAACGAACATAATCCATTCCAAGACTTTGTTTGCTATCTGAATTGTTCATTATCTGATTATTGATTTACCATAGGTTTCTATGGGAATTTCATTAATTCATTCTGGAGATTCCAAAAGATAAAAACTATATACTTTCTTACTACGTTTATATGTAATAATAAAAATACATATATACACAGTCTTGCATATTTATTAGTTATGCTTTTTTGTTTTTAGGGGTTAAACAATCTGTCTAATGTCGATTGTTTCTCTCTCTTCTTCAGGATTTTCAGAAGTAATTAATAGCATTGTAATTGTAGAAATCCCCAAGCCTGTTAACCTTAACCTGGTTTGTATGCAATTCTAAGACCGTCAATCTGACATTCCCACTTCTTCAAAAGATCTTTAATTAATAGCAGATATCGGCATTAATCCTCTTTTTCAGAATAAAACATATCTCGCTGAGTTTCTTGGTGTTCTTCATTGAAAGGTTCTTGGCGTTCTTCTGTCGTCAGGTCCGTTTCTGGTTCCATTATGAGCTCTTCATCATTCTTTATTTCTCAGATGTGATTTTTGTTACTCCTTTAGCTGCTTGAGTCTTCTTGATTATACTGTATCTTTCTTAGATAAGATTGAACTGTGCCCTACTGTAGATTTGTTCAAACCATACTGCCCAGCAACATCAGACATCTTCTGCCCAATCTATAACTTTGCTATTATACTCTCATCTTTCGAAAATAAAAACTGACGCAAAACTTAACGAGTGCCCACCCGACAGTCTCGCGAATACTATAAAAGAATTGTTTCTGTCTGAAAAATAAAAGGCTGGAATTACGAGGGAGTATTTCAAAGTTCGAGGAATACTGTCTGATCAGTATATATCGGGTTGAGCGTCGATGTCGACGTCTCCCTCGCTCCAAAAAGTTTTGAATTGTTACCTGAAGACAAGGGAAAATCAATCGGTATTTGCTATTTTCATCACTTCTTTTTATGTTTGTTCAGTGAAGTGTTCGTTATCCGAACATGTGTTTGTTGTCCGATCATAAAAATCTTTCACGTAAGTGTTCATTATCCAATCTGTTCATTAACCGATCACCCACTGTACTGTGCTGCAATTTGGAACAGAAGTGCATACACAAAGTTGATTGATGTAGAACTGAACAAAATAATGAGGACAGTTTCTTCAACACTCTGTTCAACTCCTAATATCGTCAAAGATCCCTCCCCTCTCTTAAAAGTCTTCACATTAAAAGAATATAATAAAATCATAGAAAATGAATAACACCCTATCAGAAACCTCCTGCATCCCAAGGAAAGACTAAAATCAAGGAAACCAATATGGAAAGAAGGTAAAATATTGCAAGAAACACAATTCGACATATCTATAGCATAGAAGAAGGAATGGAATTCCCTTGACTTTTACCAACAAATGCCCAATTCTTGACCCTACAAAGAGGCAACCAGGATTCAGTCTCCCAAGAAATTCATGGACAACTCTTAACAGAGTAAGGACTAATTGTGGTTGCTTAGAATATCTCAATAAATGGCAGCAATCAATAGACCCTTCAATTTGAATGTGGATCCTTCCAGACTGTGATACACCTAGCAACTGATTGTCCTATCTATGGCTTCCCAAGGCCTGTTGAGGAAGTACATCACATCTCAGATGATGCCAAATCATGGATACATAATTTTTCCTTTGTTGTATAGGGATCTGTACATAGTTTTGTAAATATATTGTAATTTATCTCATCCAATGCATAAATAGTTAAAGGAAGAAAGTATTATTTGTTTACCACATTGCATCATTATTGAATTTATACATGTTGAGTTTTACTGATGAATAAATTGAAAGAGCTTTACAACTATTTTTACAGTAAAAACAAAAAAATTCTTTAATACAAGTAAAGATGTACCACAGTGCCTAATATAGGCACTGTGGTAACTTAACTGAATTACTTAATTCACCTTTAATAGTGAAATTTTTAAGAAAGAGCACAAATGTTTTTGACCCAGTTAATGGGCCATCCTAGTATGGGGACAGTCAAACAAGAGGCTCCTTTTTTGACTGTCCCTACCTGAAGACAGCCTGTTAACTGGGTTGAAAACATTTGAAATGTTCTTTTTATTTTAAAAATTCCACTGTTAAAGATGCATCAAGTAATTCAATTAATAGTAATATAATGATTTACGATAAAAAAAGTGAAAATGTGTGTGTAAAATTTAATCTACTGATCTCATTACTATTTTAGTAGGAAAAGTCCAACAGACTCTCATTCTTAATGAAAATCTAAGTTTTGTTATTAAAGTATTTTCTTAGTCACATCATAAATTAAAATTAAATGAATGTGTTTGTATGTATACGTCATAAATTTGTTAAGGAAACTCCTAAACATTCAATAAATCCAATTCAGTTCTTAGAATTAAAAACGTTTTTGCTCTGAGAAAAACAGTTTTAATTGAATAGGGATATAATATCACCTATTAGTCATCGAAACTGTCATAATGTTAGCATGTAAATATGAACTAATTAATAAAAAGTCATCAGCAGCATAAAGCAGTAACAGTTTTTAATACACAGTGGGTTAAAAACCTTATGTTTAATAAATTAACATCATAACGTTAAACTTTTTATAAATACATTATTATCTTTATAGAATTGTGCAATATTTTTTTATATTTATATTAAACTTTACTATGTTACAGTCCAATTTAATTTTTATAAATAAGTGAATGAAAAGTATTAAAATATTCATTATTTTAATTATTTAGAATCCTTCTGGAAATCCAGGAAAGAAAGCTCAGGAGAAAGGTGTAAAAAATACCAAAGATGGTGATGTGGTAAGTTAATTAATAATTAAGTAAAATAATATCTTAATTTAATAATAAGTATAAATAAATAAATTATTTTAGCATATCTACATCTTATTTTTTTATTAATAAATTTCATAAAAACATTTACATTTTGCCATTGAACTCTTTGAATAAACCAAACTGAGATACGTTTATATAAATAACATGTTAATTTGCATTGGTTGACTGAATAGAGAAATTCCATTGAGTTACACTGAACTTGTTAAAGAAATTAATAAATTATAAAGGTTAGTTATGTAATTGGGACAGTTTTAAACCCATTTGTGGCCCTGTCCAATTTTTTAGCAGCATTTACACGGATATAGTTGCATGCAATGGGATCTGGTCCTAAGAAGATAAAGCCCTCGACCTTGGTTGCACATGCCCATGTATTAACATGTTAGTTGAATTTTGTTGGATATTTGATTGAATTATAGTGCAAAAGTATATTTTCTTTTCTACAATTTGAGTAAGGAATTCCACATTTCTAAGGAATTTAAACCAGAATTAATAGTTTTGAAAATATTTTTATATAATTAAAAAAATTCTGAATAAAAGCTATTTTATGAGTCAAGAAACTTTAGTCTTTCCCAGCATAAAAATGGAGTTTATGTTCATTAGACCAGTGTTTTTCAACCTTCTTGAATACGCGACTCCTTTACAAGTTAAAAAATTTTGGCAACCCTCCCGGGGCCATATTTAAACTATATCAGTGATTTTAAAAACTACGTATTTAATTTTCTTTCTTTAAATATTGATCGAAAAACCAACTGTACTGTAAAATAAACAGGCACAGTCTTTTCACTGAAATTCTAGTTTTTTTTATTGTAGTGTAGGACCTACAAACACTTGTCTTTTCTTACACCCGCGACCCCCCCCGTGTAAGGCTTTGTGACCCCCTGGGGTTTGCGACCCACAGGTTCAAAAACAGTGCATTAGACTATATATTCAAAGGAAAATAGTTCTGTGTTCATTACAAATTAGAACTAGTGTATAAAGAACACATAATAGAAAATTATAAGACATGTTTACATTATTATAGTCTGTTTGAAATTTCTGATATTTTTGTAAAAATATCAGAAATTAAATATCAAAAATTGTTAAAAAGGTCAAACAGAAACTCAATGTTGAATGCCAAACCAAACAAATCATTTCAATGTTACTTCAAAATAACAAGGAAGGACATTTAATAGGACAAGCTAAAGAAATACTTCCTAATATATATAAGCTTAGGTATGAGAACAAAATCCATCCTTGTCAATTGAAGAGACAGCAGAGCAGAGTAGTTCTAATTGGTGTGGGTGTTTCAAGCATTTTTGCCAAAGATAAAATGGCAGTTGACACGGTAAAGAATGGTGCCACTGATTAAAAGGAAATTTTGCATAAAAAAAAGATAGGATGTAAAGCCTGCATGGCTATTTGAATCACAGTTCATCAATTTTTCTTTAGAAATTAGCCTATTATAATTAAATCCATTCTTCATGAAATAAATGACAATCTCAATTTACCAAATACACTGTGCAGTCCATAAGTTTTAGGACTAAAGAGTATTGGCAAACGTGCTAAGTAGTAGCAACTATTGTACTTGCAGAGTGTCACTAGTGTGCATACAGAAACTTGTGATTTATAGCATCTAGTGTAACTATGTCTGTTTTGTTGCATCATAGATTCAAAAAGTGAACAGAGAATTGCAATTAAATTTTGTTTTAATGTGGGTCTTTGTGTTACTGAAACCATAAAACTAGCACAAAAGACATGCAATAATGAGGCTCTGAACTGTTCTAACATCTTCAGTTTTATGATGGAAGAGAATCAGTGGAAGTGGTCATCATCCCACATTGTCTTAAACAAGAGAAAATTACACAACATAAAATGTGGACACCTGAAAAAGATTAGCAATTTTATGTTGTATAATATTTACATAATGTGAATGACAATAATGAATAGACAAAAGAAAATGTTGCCTATTGCTGCGTATTCGGTGAAGAACAATTGCTGAATATTGTCTAAAATTTCAGCCATCATCTATGATAACATCACATGTAATTGCCATTTGGAGCAAGTTGGATGATGTCAGAATTTTATTTGAAGAAGGTATATAACAGCTTTATTAAAACTGTATTTGTATAATACAATTTTAATAAAAAATTAATAANATTATAAAATTTGAATTGTTTCGAATTAGATGTATTCAAGAAATAAGAGATTGATGATATAATCATTTAAATCTGGAAATAAAGATCAAAATCAAATGTACTACAAAATTTGAATGTTTGAATTTTAATACTTTCATTCTACAAAGCATATACTCAAAACTTACATAAAATTAATTATAAAATTATAAAATTTCAAAAGAAACAACACCATTATTGTTTTCCTACAATAATCCAATAAAATACAGTTAGGCTTGATCCACATTATCAAGCCATTCAGTCTAGTTATACAACATATTCAGATATTCAGTTAATTACACACAGTTCTTTGTCTGCTCACTTAAAATACTCTTCAGGTATTTAGTCAGTCGACAGTCAGTAATGCTCTAGCTTGGCTGAAATCACTTGTAATTCTATTTATTATTAATTATTCCAAGCACTCTATCAAAAATGTCACCAAGTTTTTAATTTGAAGAACTAGCAGTAACAGCTAAAATAGAACACACATTAGTAATTTACTCGTGTACATTTATATTTGATATATTATTTGAAAAAATAAAAATTATTATTTAAATTATGAACAGCAACACACTGTGGCACACACTAATGACTGTTAGTTGATTGAAGTTTGTGCTTGTAAGGACCTGTGCCAACTATGTAAACAAGTTAATAATGAACTTACCTGGAGCGAGATGGGATCAAGATTTTAGCATTACATACACCATTAGTAGAACAGAAGTATTGTAATTCAGATGAGAAAATAGTTTTCTGCAATGTTTGTATATACTGTTAGTCCAAAATCCATAATACTTGTTCCAAGTCTGTGTAAAATTGCAGTGTAGGAAATAGGAAAAAATGTTTCCTTTATAATCACCACAATATCTTCACAGAACAAATTACTCTTTTCATAGCTCATGAAATATGTTTTGTAACTGACCATGAAATCTTTGGATACAATAGATTGTTGCTTTTCTCTGTTAGTTTGTTATAACTGCTGAAGATATATCCTGAACAATGTGTTTAATTAAATATAGCCATACCCCATAGCATGCTTCAGGGAGAGGGGGATTTTCTTGTAAATCAGCTTTCTCATGTTCTTGCTCTTCTACAACTTCTGAATTATCAAAATCTAATGTGCTCTTGAAAACAATTAAAATATAATAAATTTGGATATTAGTGTTTTATTTTTTATTTCTTTATAATATGCAGTAGGCTGTATTGGAAATCTTATAATGACACTGTAGAATATACTTCATATCAAATACTACTGTATGAAAACATAGCAACAATGAAAATAAACAAATGAGATGGTGGACATATTGTAATGACCTGTTAAGAATAAGTTTGTAGAGGAAGATCTTTGCACTCAGTATTTGCCAAATGCAGAGCAAACATTTGGTCAATGTCAAATAGTGTAGATGATTTACAGTAGACCCCCCTATAACGCTTAGATATGTTCCACGCTAATCGAATTTTACGTTGTAGGAATGATTAAATACATGAGCCAATCACAGCCCGACAGGTGTGAACTTTACGGACTAAGGCTGTTTGAAAGGTTTTCTTCTATAAAATTAACCGATTCTAGACTAATTCCACTCAACATTTCCAAAACACGTATAATTTTTTGGGAATAATCTGTATAAACTATGCTATAAACAAAAAATTATAGGATTACTTACCGAGTGTGCACCATTCGACTACGCCCGTTGTTCAAAGCTTGTCTTCGTCGCGGAACAGCACACAAAATGGCAGCCGCGATTTCTGATAAATAATTTTTCGCAGAAAAATAACTTGATCTTTGGAGGCATCATTAATATAAATAATTTTTATGGCCATTGAATAAGAAGTGTTTCTTTCACAAGAAATGTATAAAATTAGTGCTGTATTAGACTTACGGTACCAAATTTACATACTGTACAGACGATAATAAACTCAATTTATTGCCTAAAATCTCCGTAGCGTGGCGCCACGCTAGACGGAGGAAATTGTGTATTTAATTATAATAAAGTTACAATAAGTTAATATATAATTATATGTACAGTACCTAATTTATATATAATACTGTACAGACGATAGCAAACTCAATTTAGCCGCTCTGTAGCGTGGCGCAGGGTCGGAGGAAAGTAGTTTGGCTGCTCATCCACTATTGGTCCAGATTCTATCAATCTTGTCGCGAAACGACGTTATAGGAGGTACAGTACTTTATACGAATGTTGCTACAATTTTTTCGCTACGTTATAGGAATTGTCGTTATAGGAACGCACGTTATAGGGGGGTCGACTGTACTTGCGACTGACGACTGATATTTGGTATTTGCTATTTCTTACTCCTTGTCGGTATATTGTGCCAAATCAAAGGGGATAAATAGGTAACTATTTGGCAATCAGCAAATATCAAATGCGAATGGTTTCAGATTGCACTGAAACTTTGTGATAAAAATCATTAAACTGCACACCTGAAATTAATGTAGACACAGTACTGTCAAACAAATGAAAAAAGAGTGAGAATGTAAAGAGATAAGTAGGAAGTACAAATACTTCTTACTTCCCACTTTTACTATCAAGACTTTCACAAATGCACTTAAAAGAAATTCATAATACTGGGATAATTTGATTCAGTTATTGTGATGGATACTAAAGAACCTTGTTTGCAGTAGTAAAAATATAGTTACCAAGGTGCAGCTGTATGTAACAAATATCAAAGTATGTTAAATTATAATTGTAAATAAAAATTGTTAAAATAATCAGTCTTTGGAATGTCATAAATAAAGCACTTAACCACTTTTGCCAAGCACTTTTATTGATGTTTTAGTTTTAAAATCTCCTGGTGATAAAGGATAGCAATTATGTAGTATGTACAATAAAGAATTTATTCTGCATGTGTATAATTGCTATTCTCAATCGCTCGAGAGAGTCATTATAATTAAATGTTAAGGTGCTTGGCAAAATGTATATATTATTAAAATGTTTGTCAATAGTTATTTTGTCAATTAAAATGTCTGAAAAGTAAACAATTTATATTTTTATTCTTAATTAATTAATGCCAATTATTCTTAATTAATTAATCCTGCACTGAAACTTTGTGATAAAAATCATTGTAAATATCCTTAAGCCCCAAGCCCAAGATATCTCGGGCTTAGGGCTTAAGGATTAATTAATAAACATGTAGTCATTTTATATGTGTATTATGCATTATTAACCATATAATATATGAAAGTTGTTATAAAGTATATACTGTAATTAGGTTATAAGACATGATAACCCACTTTCCATACATTAAGTTAGAAAAGAGACAATGAAATACAGTAGAGCATTGATTATCTGAAACCATTTGGGACTGGGGTTGTTCGAATAACCGATTATGTACAAAAAAATATATTAACCTATCCCATGTTGAAATTCATTCAAATCCTGGTGAGTCCTTAAGTACCCTCTCATGGTCGCACCAGTGCTGCCAGCTAAAACACGCACACCAACAAAAATAATATTGGAGTAGCCCAAGATATAGCCAAATATTGCAGTGCCACAGCACTAGTGGAAATTTAAATTTGCTGACTGGAACGCTTTCGGTTAATCGATGTTTCAGTTGATCGATATTCAGATAATCGATGCTCTACTGTAGTTGTATTCCTGGGTATACTAACATGAAAGTTAATGAATGTATTTAAATTTAAACTTGTTTCATTGTCTCCTTTCTAATTTAACACTCTGAAACAATACAATGTGTGATTTATTTTTTTTATTCACTAAACAAATGTTGAGAGTATAAAATATATTATCGTGTTAGTAGACAAGCTCAATCTCATATAAATATACAATATATGCTAATACGTACAGTATATCAATAATGTAAATACATATCTGGTGTACTTACAATAAATTTACACATAATTCTGATATACAAACTATTGTGCCTTTATTTATCTCATCAATAATATAAATAATTAATAAAATATATAAAACTTTTATTAGTTAAAATATTTAGATTTCATAAGAAAGATACTATAATATTGTGTAAGTAGGATTCTCTATTGGCTGAATGCCAACGGTAATAATTTTTTATCATAGTTTATTATAATTCATTCTTCAGAATTCATAAAAGTCAGCATATCTATATTTAAAGTCATATTTACTGATAACTTGAAATAATATTTGAATTATAAAAAACAATATTTCTTGAATCATATTCTATTTGCATACATATTTTGTCATTTGCATCATCAAAATATGATTATTTTTGATTGTTTTTGATAAATTTTGATAGTATTTAAGTACAGAATGGTATTTTAAATCAGTCTCATCTCTTGTTTTTTTTTTTTGTTTGTCAACTCATTTCCAAAAGTAAATTTAATTGGCTGACTACTTTCTATATTGATAACAAATTAAGAATAAATTTAAAATAGGTTGAAATTAATAATAAAATAAAGTATTAATTCCAATTTAATTTTTCAACATAAATCAGAATTCAAAATTGTGTATTTCATTTTACTAAAATTTTATTCAACAATTTCCAAATAAATCAGCTTCAGGAGTTGCTAGCGACTAGATGTTGGGTACTAGGGATTGTATACCGGTTTACCGATTTACCGGTTAACCAATAAATTGACAAAAAAACATTCGGTAAACTTACCGGTAAATTTTTGAAATTTACCGGTAATTCGGTAAATGAAAAATTCATACTAAAAATTTTTATGTAGAGAATATTGTATTTAAAGATATTTAAAAGGGCTAAAGGAACATTGAAAAAAAAAATACAGATAAGTGTAAGGAACAATATACTTAATTATTAATTTTATGTGAGATATTTTCTGTTTAATTTTAATTTAAACTTTCTTGGGTTTGAGAGGCGCTGTAAATTGTACAGAAAGCTCTAGTTATATATTTTTGCTCTGCCGTTTTTTGAGATTTTTAATTAAAGATTTATAATCTTTACAATCAACGTTTTTCTTAAAGAGTAAGTAAATATTTCTTTTTTAATATTTAAAAATAATAATAATACGTAAATATTTCACGTATTTTTTAAATTAATAGCAATTTTGAATACACCTCATTATGACAGGACATTAATGCAATATTATTGCAAAATAACATTAAAATTTGTACCTTAAATAAATTTTTTACTTCTAACAACTGTGTAAAATATTTAAATACAAATATATATTACAAGATTCTAACATTATGCCTTAAGATTGTTCAAATATGTATTATTCTAACCTTATTTTCGTGGGGAATCCCTATTACTCTTACAAAAAGAACTTTCTTTAATTTTAGATTTTAGAACCAGGTGGAATAGCTTACTAAACATGCTGAAAACATTTTTATTACTTAAAGATGCTGTCCGAAAAAGTCTAGAAACCTAATCTAACCTAATATGGATGTGGCTGGATGGCCAAGTGGTCAAAATGGCAGTCTACCGCTCTGGGGGACCTGGGTTCGAATCCGAACGGGTCGAAAAATCCCAGGAACTTTTCCGGGGGTGGCTCGTACGGATATGTCGGTCCCCGTCCCTCACAACCAGACAGCGCCATTGCAGACCTGGCCGAACCCATAATGGGCTTGCAAAAAGAGGCTCACATGGCGGAAAGAGTTAAAAAAAAACCCTATTCTGGATTATTTTATACAAAAATTAGATCGAAATTAGGAGATAAGACTTTAAATAATTTAAGTTTCTTGAGAAGTTATTTTTTAAAAAATGGTAAACAATAAGATGATACTATATATTATTTCTGTTTTATTTTTATTTTCTGTATTATTTTATTTATGTTTCTAAAAGTTATTATTATAGTTTGTTTTGAATAACACTTTAATTTTTATATTTTTTATATCCTATACCTTTGAAATAAAAAAATGTGAAATGGAAATCAAAATTACTTATATTTTTTATCACCATAATTTTATTTTTCAGGAAAAATATTTACCGGTAATTTACCGGTAAACCGGTATTTTAATTTTCATTAACCGAATTATCGGTAAATGAAAAAGTCGGTAAATTTACAATCCCTATTGGGTACCCCTGCATTCAAAAAATAGAAAATAATAAAGAAGTTTTAAAATTATTCTTGAAAATTTTATTCTTTTTAAATCATATCATTAATATGTATATATGTGTTATATATAGGCAATGGCTCTTAGCTACCCTCCGCCTTGTCGTCCGCATGGCAATCCCGGAGTACGCAAAACGGAAGACCAGCAGAACAAGAGCGAATACCGTTCTCAGTACGCCTGGCCGAAAGTTGGGATGGAGGCTTCCCAGCCTGCCACCCGTAAGTCTGTATCTATGGGATCAATAGCAACTCAAGCATTACAAATGGAAGGTACAGAATGTGCATGACACTTTAAATTGTTTCTCTTTAGTTGCTGATTTATTTATATGTTGTCCACTTGTATGCTATCTGTTGAATGTCTTGATTGTTTCCATACCATAATTTGTCATATATAAAAAAAACACACACAAAGAATATAATATGGCTGAATTATTCCCTTGGAATGTTTCGCTTAAATCTGTTTGTTTACATTTTTATATATGATATATGCCTGTTATAATGCACAGTTATACTTTAATATAATTTTTATATATACCACAAAACATGTTTAATTTGTACAAATGAGAATTTTTCATATCCATTTATTTCGTTTTTGAGTTTTTAACAAAATTTCAAAATGGAAATATATATATTTTTCTTGTATTTCATAAAATTGTTGGCACAAAAATTGCTTCTTCTGCTGTGTTCCTTTATTCAAGCATATTTTTAAATGAATGAATATATATATATATATTATTTTAAATATCTCATCTGACAAGTTTCTGAGTAATAGTTAATGATTAAATTAAACTAAAATTGATTTTAAATATTGATTAAATTAATAATTAATTCTATAATAAGAGCAAATTTAATGCCTCAAATATAGTCTTATAACTTTAATTTACAGTATATTAAAAATGATTAATTGTATATTGTGATTCAAAAGTTTCCATACAAAATATCCAAAAGGATGCATGTGTGCAGACATGTTAACATGTATTCACCATGAGTGGAAGAAAAAGCATTCATATATGCATTCAGTTAAATGGCATGTGAGGATCCTTTAACACACATCATACAAGTGCCATCATATTCTGTGACTTTGAGTAACTATATAAGGTTATAAGTATATAACCTTTGTCTACATATGAGAGACTGTTGAATCTCACTGTATTAAGCTTATAATAAACTAAATATTACCAGTACATAGCAACATAAAATTTAAAAAGCGTATTTACTACAGTAAACTTCTACTAATTTGGACTAACAGAGGGTGAAGGATGTCTGAGTTTACAAAACAACAAGTTAATGGGATGTTTTCTGTGAAAATGAGAAGGCAAATATGCAGTACCATAATTTATGAGATCTGCTCTATATAGAAGTTTTACTTAGTAGGTTATACTGCTGAATTTATTATTACACGAAATGAGCTCAAAATATGACAGTTAAATCAATGTACAATTTTTAGTAACTGTAACTGGCAATATACAGTAATATATATTAATGCATGGTATCACAAAGACTTCTGAATATCAAAATCACTCAATAATTTTAATTTTGTCATAATTATAATTTTTCTCTTGTCAAGAACTTTTTCATTACTGTACAATTTTTCAAAAAAATCTGCCCGAGTTAGTTGGGATTATTTATAATAAATATATTTTTATAATAGGACAATAAATTTTTGTTACACCATTCAAGAATGAATGAATTAATATAAATGTCAACAGGATAAAATAAATATTGTACGTTGTTGACAGCGAATGAAAATATAGAACACGACCAAAGAAAAAAAAATTGTTTTTCCTTATTTGTGATATATTTTTGGCTTTTCTCCAGTTTATCAAAAGAAAATTCTATATTTGGCTGTCCGAAGAAAGCTACTGATATGACGCAGATTACAATTTAAAAATTAGATTAAACATTTTGTTAAACTCACAAAGAACATTTTTATCTGTTAAATTTTTATATTAGTTTTAAGGGTGTTTTTTTTAAATCCCATTATTTGATCTTTAAAGAGTTGATGAAAGTTCTGGAGAGAGGCCAAATGAAATTTGTTTCAAATAAAAAATATTTGTTTTTGGTCACTTTTGACTTTTTATACAAACTGTAGACATATAAAATATTAATTTAATTCTTTTTTTTACAAAAAATTACACAATAGGTTTAAAATTTTGTATTTTATTTATAATTATTTTAAATTCTATTTATTTAATTTATAAAATTTATCAAACATTCTTTTTTTGCAGAGAAACTTTATTTGATATTATGTAATTTTTATTTTTTAAAACTTCATATTTATGGCTCATCTGTTTATTACTGTGCATAATTTACTGGTGAGTTCAAATAATAATAATAATAATTTTCTTTGTTTTCTACGTTTTTGTACGTAAAAATGTATTAAAATAATAAGTTGATAGAAGGTGACTCAAATTAAAGAAATCAATAAAATACAGTTACATAAACTATCTATTGATAGACAGTCTTTGTGATTATACAGTGAACTCCAATATAATGTGCTCCCCTATAACATGGTGAAAAATTGAACTAGTACTCATGCATAATTCTAATTTTGTCGTCCAGAGATATATGTTTTCTTCTTCAACTTCTAGGCCTAGGTTTACACTTGCATAAAATCATCTGATAATGCATGTCTCAATAACACAGTTTCCATCTAGGCGTTAACAACCTAAAGCTATCGCTACAAACAACTAGCGCTTTCAACGAAACTATTTTCATCTTCTTCAGGTTGAAAGAACAGTTAATAACCTTCAAATTCAAATTACAGCAACGGCAAACCAGCAATGGAATAAAATCAAAAAAGAACAAACAGAGAATTTGAAAGGCGCGCGCTCGATGCCAACGTGCATGAGCAATAGAATATTTTGCGAGAATGCGGAGCTAGTGACGTTGTTTTAACCTGTTGTATAAGTTGACCCACAATGAAGGCACATCCAGCGTGGGGGTGTTGCATGGATTTAGCACGCTGATAAATAGCGCCTCCCATATATACAAGAGGTTCCTGCTATCACACTGTTTGAGTATCCCCACTTGGTCCCACATCGGAGTGTATTGGTGTTGCAACACCAATCTTGCCAACTCGGTGTCGCACCTACCCGTACTAATAGACTGTTTATGTTCGGAGATGCGGCAAGACAACGTTCTGGATGTCGCTCCAATGTACTGGGTATGAGTACCAGATGTTGTACTTTCCAATGGGATGGAATACACTCCAGACCGCTCTAGCACAGAAAACGGATCCCTGTCATTGCATAACATTCTTCTAAGGCTTGGCCGCGGCGACACTGGCAGGAAAAGCGCATGCTGCCTAAAAATACGGCAAATGCGGCCAGTAATACGGCCACAGAATGGTAATGGGGGGTGGATTATCGTACATTCTTCTGAGGCCTGCAAAGTCATGTCGAGAAATAAAGAACCTTTGACCTTTCTAAGGATGTACCTGTACTTAGATCTAGCATAACCCGCCGCACTTACCGCTGCACTAATAGCTTCAAGCTCGATTGGAAGACAATAAAAAGGCCCTTCTAACTAGAGGGGCAATAGCTGCATTGACATAGTGCCGCGGTTGGTACGCGGTGGCAGGGATTAAAGGAGGTATGCTGTTGAACTTATGGAACACGGCTGGGCTTTGGTGATGTTTAGATCTGAAAACGCAATTTCACCTCCCTTTTCCTTTTCCCAGGTAAACTTGATGGTAGAATAAACCTCCATAAGATAACTTTTGAGAATATGGAATTCCTCTTCCGTGTGCTGCCAGGCTACTAAGATATCGTCCACATTTGCTGCGCTGTGAAACCCTCCTTAACAAGCATAGCATTGGTGAGCATAACCGCCTCAAACTGCGGTACCGAGGGGTAGAGTGCAACCACATCCATCTTGTAGAAGTTGTAATTGCTATGGGATAGATTATTCAATAAGTGGCTCCTTCCTCCATCGCCTTTAGTTATGTCATCGTCCATTGCGGCAAAGGCCACTATTTCTTCTGTATTGAATAATCTATCCCATAGCAATTACAACTTCTACAAGATGGATGTGGTTGCACTCTACCCCTCGGTACCGCAGTTTGAGGCGGTTATGCTCACCAATGCTATGCTTGTTAAGGAGGGTTTCACAGCGCAGCAAATGTGGACGATATCTTAGTAGCCTGGCAGCACACGGAAGAGGAATTCCATATTCTCAAAAGTTATCTTATGGAGGTTTATTCTACCATCAAGTTTACCTGGGAAAAGGAAAAGGGAGGTGAAATTGCGTTTTCAGATCTAAACATCACCAAAGCCCAGGGTGCGATAGTGTTCTCCGTGTTCCATAAGTTCAACAGCATACCTCCTTTAATCCCTGCCACCGCGTACCAACCGCGGCACTATGTCAATGCAGCTATTGCCCCTCTAGTTAGAAGGGCCTTTTTATTGTCTTCCAATCAAGCTCTTGTCAACATCGAGCTTGAAGCTATTAGTGCAGCGGTAAGTGCGGCGGGTTATGCTAGATCTAAGTACAGGTACATCCTTAGCTTAGAAAGGTCAAAGGTTCTCTATTTCTCGACATGACTTTGCAGGCCTCAGAAGAATGTACGATAATCCAGCCCCCATTACCATTCTGTGGCCGTATTACTGGCCGCATTTGCCGTATTTTTAGGCAGCATGCGCTTTTCCTGCCAGTGTCGCCGCGGCCAAGCCTTAGAAGAATGTTATGCAATGACAGGGATCCGTTTTCTGTGCTAGAGCGGTCTGGAGTGTATTCCATCCCATTGGAAAGTACAACATCTGGTACTCATACCCAGTACATTGGAGCGACATCCAGAACGTTGTCTTGCCGCATCTCCGAACATAAACAGTCTATTAGTACGGGTAGGTGCGACACCGAGTTGGCAAGATTGGTGTTGCAACACCAATACACTCCGATGTGGGACCAAGTGGGGATACTCAAACAGTGTGATAGCAGGAACCTCTTGTATATATGGGAGGCGCTATTTATCAGCGTGCTAAATCCATGCAACACCCCCACGCTGGATGTGCCTTCATTGTGGGTCAACTTATACAACAGGTTAAAACAACGTCGCTAGCTCCGCATTCTCGCAAAATATTCTATTGCTCATGCACATTGGCATCGAGCACGCGCCTTTCAAATTCTCTGTTTGTTCTTTTTTGATTTTATTCCATTGCTGGTTTGCTGTTGCTGTAATTTGAATTTGAAGGTTATTAACTGTTCTTTCAACCTGAAGAAGACGAAAATAGTTTTGTTGAAAGCGCTATTTGTTTGTAGATAGCTGTAGGTTGTTAACGCCTAGATGATAATTTTCTCAACTTTACTTATCCAATATACGGCGTGAAGTCCAATATTATTTTCACTATTAACACAGTTTCCTATAACGTGGAACATATCACCCAAATTGTACAAGACTCCACTGCATTTTACTAAAAGATAACTTTCAATCTGAAATAAATTTAATCTCCATTAAGAAAATAACAAATTTATCCAAATACAAAATTTTTGATTAAATTATCCCACTTCAGCAATAATATGAATTCTTTTTAATGTGATATGGATGCTGTATATTCTATACATATATATGAAGTCACTTTAATCCAAAAACTTTTTGGTTGACAGTCTCACAGCACTTCCGGTTAGAAAATTAAGACTTTATTGCACAAATTGAAAGGGTGTTATACAAATGCATTTTGGGTTGTTGTAAATTTACCCCTTTTCAGTGCTGTTAAAAAACAACAACAGTACAGTTAGGAACCTGACATTACTTATATATTGTATAAAAAATTTTCTACAAACAAAGACAATGTTTCATAGAGAATTAACATACAGTTTTCCACTTTCACATCCTTGTTTTCTGTAAATATACATAAAACATTATCTATATCACATAAAACATAATTTATATCACATAAAACATAATTTATAATAACAAAAAACATAAAATTTCATGACTAGGTCTTACTTTATTTGAAATTTATCCAGTATTATGTATTCTGTTGTTCAATTTTTACAATAAAGGTAACTATACATCAGTTCTTCTTATAAGTGTAAATTACATTATACATTACATTGCAATATAATTTAAAAAATCATTAAATATTAAAAGGTAAAATTACTTACAATTAATATTCTGTATATGTATATATATATATACTTATCAAACAATGATTTTTCACAAAGTACAATATATGAGTTTTCACAAATGCAACATATTTAAGCTTAAGCTGTACTATTAATATACTTAATGTAGTGAAACACCCTCTATTAACTGGTACCATTGAGGGTCGATTGCTATGTTCTCTGAAATATTAATTAGTTTGCCTTTAGGTTCTTTCTTTATTTCAATATGTTCTTTAAATTTCCTTTTGTAAATATTTTTCTCAATATGCAAAATTTTTATATTATTTTTATTAATTTGACAGTTCTTGTTTATTGTGTGGTTATACCATGGTGAATTATCATATTTAAGACTGATAGCGGCTTCGTGTTCTTTGATTCTTTCTTTTAATGTGCGACCTGTTTCACCGATATATGTTCTTGGGTTGTTACAGTTACACTCTATTTTATAAACTGTTCCCACTTTTTTAACACCATCATTTTTTATTTTACTGTCATGTTGGTGTTAATATTTTTATATACACTTTGCTATACTTTATTGGTCAAAGATGGGGCCAAACTAATATTTTCCTTGTTGAGGATTTTATTGCAATTCTCGAAAATATTTTGAATATACGGGAAGGTTTTATGTTTTTTATCTTGTTTGTATTTAGTATTATATGTATTGGTCCAGTATTGTTTATGCCATTTTTTTAGTTTTAATTTAGGGTAATCATAAAGTATAAACTTACTATCCAGTTTTTTGAATTCAATTTCTTTGTTTTTAATATTTGATATTCTAGTATATATATTTTTTAGTTCCAGGATATAGGTGTTCTTTTTGATATTTTCTGGATTATATGAGTTATAGTTGATTGTTTTATTAACATTACAAGGCTTTTTATATGTTAAAAAGGTAAATTTATCAGGATTATTTATTATAGTTATATCTAAATAATTTAGTTGTTTATTTTCTTTCTTGTTCTATGTCAAATTGGATGTCTTCGTTGATATTATTTATAGTGTTAAATATAATTTTATCATCTATTATTTTACTATTGTATATTATTAAATAATGATCTAAATATCTAATTACTAATCTTATGCCTTGGATATTATTTATTGTTTCATCTATATCTATCATAACCAATTCAGCTAATTTTTGCCCCATCTTTCACCCCATACTTATGCCATCAATTTGCCTATAAAATTCCTGATTGACTTGGGAAGTAATTCTTTTTGTATGAAAATTTTATTAATTCAATTAAAGTTTTATCAATATTAAGTTTAATTAGACTTATTTCAATTAGATTCCATTTTATATTCAGATACATATTTTTTACTTCAAGATTTAGTAATTTATCTGTGTTTTCTTTCTGTAATTTCTGTATTCTATTAATAACAACAGCATTTTTTACCCTATAATTGGAATAATCAATGTCTATTAACTTTTATTTAATGTACTGTTCTAGATTATAAAGAACTGAATATTTAAAATTAAAAAAAAAAAAATTTTAACCAATAGTTGATTTTAAATATTCAATTTTTTATAAATCTATTAACTGCTACCTATGAGGGCAATCGACCTTCAATAGTACCAGTTAATAGAGGGCATTTCATCACATTAAGTATATTAATAGTACAGCTTAAGATATGTTAAATTTGTGAAAACTCAAATACAGTGGGTGAACGGTTAATGAATAAATCGGATAACGAACACTTTCACGAAAGATTTTTATGATCAGACAATGAACACATATTCAGATAATGAACACTTCACTGAACAAACATAAAAAGAAGCGACAAAAATAGCAAATATCAATTAATTTTCCCTTGTCTTCAGGGAACAATTCAAAACTTTTCGGAGCGCTGGAAACGTCAACATCGACCTCAACCCGGAATATACCGATCAGATAGTATTCCTCCGAACTTTGAAACTTTCCCTTGTAATTCCAGCCTTTTTTTCCTGACAGAAACAATTCTTTTATAGTATTCGCGAGACCATCAGGCGGGCACTCGTTACATTTTGTGTCAAGTTTTATTTTCGAAAGGTAAAATAGCAAAGGTAGAGAGTGGGCAGAAGATGTCTGATGTTGCTGGGCAGTATGGCTTGAACAAATCTACAATAGGGTTCAGTTCAATCTNAATGAACACTTCACTGAACAAACATAAAAAGAAGCGACAAAAATAGCAAATATCAATTAATTTTCCCTTGTCTTCAGGGAACAATTCAAAACTTTTCAGAGCGCTGGAAACGTCAACATCGACCTCAACCCGGAATATACCGATCAGATAGTATTCCTCCAAACTTTGAAACTTTCCCTTGTAATTCCAGCCTTTTTTTCCTGACAGAAACAATTCTTTAATAGTATTCGCGAGACCATCAGGCGGGCACTCGTTACATTTTGTGTCAAGTTTTATTTTCGAAAGGTAAAATAGCAAAGGTAGAGAGTGGGCAGAAGATGTCTGATGTTGCTGGGCAGTATGGCTTGAACAAATCTACAATAGGGTTCAGTTCAATCTTATCTAAGAAAGATACAGTATAATCAAGAAGACTCAAGCAGCTAAAGGAGTAACAAAAATCACTTCTGAAGAGCTCATAATGAAACCTGAAACAGATCTGACAACAGAAGAATGCCAAGAACTCTTGAATGAAGAACACCAAGAAACTCGACAAGATATTTTAGTTTTTTTTTTCAAAAAAAAAAATTTTTCGACAAGATATGTTTTATTATGAAAAAGAGGATTAATGCCAATATCTGCTATTAATTAAAGATCTTTTGAAGAAGTGGGGGATGTCAGATCAACGGTCTTAGAATGGCATATAAACCAGGTTGAGGTTAATAGGCTTGGGAATCACTACAATTACAATGCTATTAATTACTTATGAAAATCCTGAAGAAGAGAGAAAAGCAATCAACATTAGACATTCTTTAACCCCCATAAACAAAAAAAACATAACTAATAAAAATGCAAGACTGCGTAAATCCGTATTTTTATTATTACATATAAATGAATGTAGTAAGAAAGTATATATTTTATATTTTCTATTTTTTGGGGTCTCCAGAACAAATTAATTAAATTCCCATACAAACCTATGGTAAATTGATAATCGGTTAATGAACAATTTGGATAGCAAATAAAGTCTTGGAACAGATTATGTTCATTTACCGATCACCCACTGTATTGTACTTTGTGAAAAATTATTGTGTGATAAGTATATATGTTATGGACAAAGTGATTAATCAGGCATTATTCATAATGTCCAGTCATTATGAAGAATGACCAAAAAAGGGCATGCAGTGTGATAAATATTGATTAATTTATCAAATTGACTGGTCATTATGAATACTGCTATCACCTAGTCGGGCAAAGTGATAATAATACATTGAGGAGTGATCATCCGACATACGCTAGCCAATCGGCACTCTGAGTTGCATGTGCGTATCGCATTTAGTAACAAATTTAAATTTATTCAACTAATAGTTAATCTTGTATGACATTTTAATTTGATTAAAAAAAACTCCACTTATTTCATTTAGAAATATTTATTTTTTTGTGAATTATTTCAAAGTATTTTAAAACGGACATGTAATCTTTTAAAACTAAGTACTATTAACTATATTAATTAAATGGTAAAATTTTACCTATGCGCACTGTTGGGGTGGCAGTAGCGACTGTTTGTGCTCTCGACGGATTCCTCCCAGAGGGGAGCTGCCGTTAAGCCGCCGATTGTTTAACTTCACTAGTTATTGATTCATGGTAGTTACTGAACACATGTATCAATAACTAGTGATGTTAAACAATCGGCAGCCTTCCAGCGGCCCCCTCCAGGAGTAATCCGTCGAGAGCACAAACAGTCGCAACCGCTGCCAAATTCAGTACTAAATGCAATACGCATGCACAACTCAGATGCGAGTGCTGATTGGCTAGCGTATGTGGGATGATAACTCCTCAAAGTATTATTATCACTTTGCCTGACTAGGTGATAGCAGTATTCATAATGACCAGTCAATTTGATAAATTATTGGAATTTATTACAATGCCAATTTTGTTGGTCATTATTCATAATGCCCGTATTAATCACTTTGTCCATAACATATATATATACATATACAGAATATCAATTGTAAGTAATTTTACTTTTTAATATTTAATGGTTGTTTTAAATTGTATTACAATATAATGTAATTTACACTTATACAGTACTTTAACTAGAAGAACTGATGTATAGTTACCTTTATTGTAAAAATTAAACAACAGAATACATAATACTGGATAAATTTAAAATAAAGTAAGACCTAATCATGAATTTTTATGTTATTATAAATTATGTTTTATGCAATATAGGGAACGTTTTATGTATATTTTTGGAAAACAAGGATGTGAAAGTGGAAAACTTTATGTTATTTCTCTATGAAACATTAAGTCTTTGTTTGTAAAAAATTTTTATACAATATATAAGTAATGTCAGGTTCCTAACTGTACCGTTGTTGTTTTTTAACAGCACTGAAAAGGATTTGTAAATTTACAACAACCCAAAACGCATTTGTATAACACATGTTCAATTTGTGCAATAAAGTCTTAATTTTCTAACTGGAAGTGCTGTGAGACTGTCAACCAAAAAGTTTTCGGATTAAAGTGACTTTATATATATATATAATAATAATATGAAGAATTTCACTCTTTCATTGAATTCATTTATAATAATGATGAACCTATAAAAATACTGTACATCTTATGTTTTGGTTTGTTCATTCAGAAAAATTGTGTTGTTAGTTTAAACTGAATCATATTATAAATTAAAATTTAAGATTATGCGTATAAACTTCTACAATATTCTTTGGGGAAAAGAAAATATTACTGATATTTGTTTAAAAAAATCTATTTACTGATGTATTATTAGACAAATACAGGTATGTGCTGCTTAACCATGGGCATATGTTTTGAGAAATACATCATAATCAATCATCATACAATGTAGAGTACTTAGACAAATATTGATATTATGTACAGTAGAGTCCCGTACAATGCACAAATAAAGCAAGCAACACCCTCAAATTATGTCGATCAGAGGTATATGTTTTTTTTTTTTTTCAACTTATAGGCCAAGGTTTAAACTTTCATAAATCATGTGACAATGCAGGTTTAGATAACGTGATTTCCTATAATGTGTAACAAATCCCCTGTGTTCTACAGAACTCTACTGTAGTTATAGTACTACTCGTATAGGCTTTATGTAATGCTAATTGTATAGGCTAATTGCAACACAATGATAAGTGTTTACATATTAAAATATCTAAACATAGAAAAGGTACAGGCAGCTACAAATTTATTGGCTCCTTTAAAATCTTTTGGGACCTCTGAGGTATATGTAACCTATCGTTATCAGCATGCATGTGTAATTCATTTTTGTTAGTTACTGTATAATTTATAACAACATACACAATAACATATACAAACAACCTGATAAGCTTTTAGTAGTCAAAAAAACAGCCAGATTTATGTCAAGATACATTATGACTAATTAATCATCATTAATGTAACCTGATAAGAATCAAACTGTTCATTTGATTAGTAATTTATATAACATTAAAATTTTGAATTAAAAAAATTAATTTGCTAACACTCATAAAATTTGTAATAAATGATTTTAACTTTAGTACTTATTATCTGTTTTCTAAATTCCTTTATAGCTGACGGTTATGTGCTTAAATTCAGTTATGTGTTAAAATCTTTTTCATAATCAATGTGTAGTTAATTAATTAAAATTTCTGAGGATCTATCCAGATTTGGGTCCAGGCACCTCAAAGTAGCAAATACAAAAATTATCTTGACCATATCTGATTATATTCATTTCTTAAATACTGGTTTTTAATTGATCCATATTTTAATTTAAGAAAAATTGTATATAATATTGTTGTTGTAAACTGAATTGAAAAAACAAGGAAGATATTTGATGATAGATATCAAGTCTATTATTACGTTTGGTCATTAGATTTTACTTAAGTTTTACTTCTTGATTTTTGTATCATAAATTAATTTCTGTTATGAGATGGACAAATGTGTTTATTAATTTTTAATATAAATGTTGTTTAGAATGAGTGCTACAGCAACAGAACAACTTCAGATTCTTCTTCTACTACAAAAAAATAAATAAATTAGTAATTAGGTGAAGTTTAAGGTTTGACTACTCTGTAACACTGAATATATCTAATATAGAACAGTTAGCTTTAAACCTGAAACAGATCTCAGGAGGAGGTTGCTAATGTTTGTAGCTCTCTTCATTTCATTTTTAGGTTTTATAGTATATTCAGTCACAAATGTCAGATATGGTAGCTGTTATATACGATTGGAATGTATATCTCTTTAATCCGAATAAATGCAACACTGTAGACTTCCTCTCAGCTATCATGTTAGGTACTCCTTTATTGCAATTCACAAATGCATTTCAGGTTTATACAATATCTAAGCCCCTCTTCAGTGTAAATGCTACATATATTAAATGAATGTAAAAAGTTATTTTGTCTGTAACGANAATAAATGCAACACTGTAGACTTCCTCTCAGCTATCATGTTAGGTACTCCTTTATTGCAATTCACAAATGCATTTCAGGTTTATACAATATCTAAGCCCCTCTTCAGTGTAAATGCTACATATATTAAATGAATGTAAAAAGTTATTTTGTCTGTAACGATGATCTTCATGTGTGAAGATCATCGTTACAGACAAAATAACTTTTTACATACCTCAGAAGGCAGAGCAGTGCTTTTTATACTGGTACACTTAGCTATGTTTTTTTAAAAACTAATAAACATGAGTGTGTATCTAGAGGGTGTGACTAGAAGAAATAATTTGTAATAATGATGTCGTGTGAGATTTGCTAATATAATACTGTGGATAAATGTAAAGAATGCCATGATGTACGTACTGTTTTTTAAAAAGGTGTTAAATCATTTACTTATATATTGTAAAACTGTTACTATAATTGCAGTTGTTTCAATAGCATTTTAAAGAATATGCCTTAGTTTTTTTATAAAGAAAAAATATCTTTAAAAATAATCTTTCTAAAAAACCTATAACTGGCATGAAATATGTTCAATTGCTTACGCTAACGTTTTCGGATCCCACTGGGTCCTTCATCAGGCTATGTTCTATTTGCAATGATCTGTTAGAATGTCAGTTGTCTTTGGAACGAAATTTCAAATATCGTATTTCGAGTTCCATTGGGAATCATGTGTCTTCGAAACTCCAGTCGCTACGTAATGATCATCTACTTGTATGATGGATTATGTAATATTCCGTTCATTGAAATTTCATTCCAAAGACAACTGACATTCTAACAGATCATTGCAAATAGAACATAGCCTGATGAAGGACCCAGTGGGATCCAAAAACGTTAGCGTAAGCAATTGAACATATTTCATGCCAGTTATAGGTTTTTTAGAAAGATTATTTTTAAAGATATTTTTTCTTTATAAAAAAACTAAGGCATATTCTTTAAAATGCTATTGAAACAACTGCAATTATAGTAACAGTTTTACAATATATAAGTAAATGATTTAACACCTTTTTAAAAAACAGTACGTACATCATGGCATTCTTTACATTTATCCACAGTATTATATTAGCAAATCTCACACGACATCATTATTACAAATTATTTCTTCTAGTCACACCCTCTAGATACACACTCATATTTTTTAGTTTTTTAAAAAACATAGCTAAGTGTACCAGTATAAAAAGCGCTGCTCTGTTTTGTGAGGTATGTAAAAATTTATTTTGTCTGTAACGATGATCTTCACGCATAAAAATTAGTGAATTAACTAATTTTTTTCTTCATTTAATATATGTAGCATTTACACTGAAGAGGGGCTTAGATATTGTATAAGCCTGAAATGCATTTGTGAATTGCAATAAAGGAGTACCTAACCTGATAGCTGAGAGGAAGTCTACCGTGTTGCATTTATTCAGATTAAAGAGACATACATTCCAATGGTATATTCAGTGTTGGGTGATGAAAGTTTATTGTTACAAATAAATTTTAAATAATTAAATACGATTGAATTTACTGAGCCTTTGTGATTTCTTATGAAAAGCTCGTTTAGGTCATTGTCCATATCCGTCATTCACTGGACAACTCCAATATGTGTCAGATCTGTTTGTGATGGGAAAAGCTGAGACTTGTCTTACAGCTCATTGTGCACCGGTGACTGAAAGGGAAGAACTCTATATCTGGTAGAAGTTAGCTATAAGTTTTTATCTCCTCTATTCCTGTAAGTGAAAAAACTGTATTAATCACATGCTTTATCTTACATTTCAAACACCTTAAAAATTTTAAATTTACTTTTTATGGAAAGTAATGTATATTATCCAGACAGAAACCAAAAACTTATTTGTAAGTGCCAAAGTTTTATTCATTAATATTTTTATAATTGAAAAATAAAAGTTTTACAAAAATACCATTAATAGTTTCACTTAGTTTTGAATTGAGGGTCATTTCAGTGATTGAGTGGATAACACAATTGAACATTTGTGCGTTCTGCTGGCTGCAAGCAGTTTTTCAGGTTTATTCATATATCTAACACCTAAATAGGATCCTGTAGAAATCCTCCCAGGAGGCATTCCCCTTGAACAACTTTCTATGGGAAATTGTTAGTTATGTTAATAATGTGGATTGGATTGAGGGAAAAACCATCTTAAAAAATAATTAGCCAATAAATTATTCCTAAAAGTTACATTTAATACTTTATAAAATAATTCACATTTATGCGAATTATTTTATAATTATCAAAGTAATTCAAATTTTTAAAAATTTTTATATCTATAAATGTTAAAATATATTTTAATTTTACAAGTATTTATTTCAAATAATAAATTTGTTTTAAAATAAATCTATAATTTTATATATAATCAGAAACTTGTTAGAGTCTTAAATAAAAGATATTTTATGCTATTTTATTTATAATAATATGTATACTGGGTATACTAAAATAATATAATTTTNAAGCATGCAAAAATTTTAAAGGAACTACTTATAATTATTTTTATTATTTAATATATTTAAGTACATACTTATGAAAATAAAGAAAAAGACCTTGTTGATAGAGTTAAAATCTTAACTTTAAAATATTCAAATTATAAAATCCAAAACAATTTAGAAGTTTCTGCATAAACCTACTTTGTTGGAACTACAAACATAATACTTTCCCCAAGTACTTTCAGACTGATAAACTTCATCTTCAAAGAAAAACTCAAGTTTCAAACACATAATGTGTGCCACTGCCATTTCTGAGAAGCAAATAGGCCATCTTTCTATGGCATTTGCCTAGAATGTGTTCAAAAGCTTTAAATTTTTGTTTTAGGAACTGTTTTATAGTTGCAACTACCTCTGAAGATAGATTTTATTCATCTGAAAGTAATTGGGAAAGTGTTATATTTTTTTTACAATTCCAATAAAGTAGGTTGTTGTGAATTTGTTAAAAATTGATATGCTTTCTTGAATTGTAGAAGTGTAATTACATTTGGAGGTTTTACATTGGAAGTTAGAAACTTTGCAAAACCTAAATGCTGTTACCAAAATGGTATATTTATTTCATATGATTTAACTAGTAATGATATAGCCTTTATCTTTGATTTGATTATAAAATACAATTTCAAAAATAATCATATTATATGATCAAATAATGACATAAAATCATTATAATGTATTCTTCTCAATTTCTGAACTCTTTTAAAATATTTTGTTTGTAGAATTTTTATCTGCATTTTATCAACTTTTAAAGCAATAGCAATTGATTTATTTTATAATGACTCATTAATTATATTTCATCTCCTTTTTTTAAAAACATTATTATAACTATATTAATTATATGGAGTACATAAAAAAATTATTATAAATGTGTAATCACAGTAAAACAAATATTGTATATATTGAGAGATTCTTTAATGAATTATATACATTTGTGTATAACACCACATAGATATTCTGAGACAGCTGAATAGTTGAGCCAATAAAGGGATCAATCTGCCACTCTGAGGAATTTGTATACTGTATGTAATAGTCAAAAATACACAACTTTTAATAAAGCTTTTAGTACGTTAATAATACAAGCATTTACAGAAGACTTTCTTCAAAGTAAACCCGTCCTGCAGCTACACATTTCTGCTAATAATATTGTATGGAAGACTTTCTTTAATGTCTTTAAAGGCTTTCATCACTTCAGCTTCCATTGCATTTGGAGAAATCAGATGTGATGGAAACTACCAAGTGTGGAATGCCAAATGGAAACTATTTCTGGTTAATAAATATCTGACCCAAGATGGCATAACAGTGCTTTCTCAAACTTCTTATCCCTTGATCTTGGCATCCAAAGTTTTATCTATTCCCTAAAATGAAGGAGAAATTGAAGGACTGCAGGCTTCAATCAGTAATAGAAGTAGAAAACAGCAGAGATGAAAACACAAAGACAGTGCAAAAAAAAAAAAAATAGCTTTTAGGACTGCTTTTGACAAGTGTTATGCATGCCAGCAGAGGAAACTTATTTTTAAAAGTGTGTTGAATAATAAAATTTGTGCTGGAAGCAAGGCTACGAGAGGGAGGAAGAGAATGATGGGGTAAAATTTCCTGGGCCACAGATTCATAAGGTCCAGGACATCATCCCATAATTTGATTTTTTACATGCTATTGAAATATAAAAATGTCTAACAATAACTATTGTTCTTTATTTTGTAAAAAAGAAATATATCCATTAAAAAAACTCAAAATAAAATTTCAAATCATTTATTTACTTGGAATCCATGTAAATTTTTCCCTGTCCAGCAACATCTTTTGACTCCCCTAGCAGGAAGTTCAGTTTGTTTTTGACTCTACTACATATTATGATATATTTATTATCCTCACTTCCTCAGCTGTTTACTTACAAATATAATCAAACACCAAACACTTGCTGAGCTTACTATTAATTTAATAATCAAACGCTTTCAGCCTATTTCTAATAGGACATCCTCAGGAATTTGTCCTACAATCGAACACAAAGCTTTTCGAACACTCTTTAAATTTAAAAAAAATTTTAAACTTTATACATAGCACTAAAAAGTAAAAAGTAAAATACTAAATATTTAACAAAATACTAACATAATATATAATTAAACAAATGTAAAAATAAACTAATATAACAAAAATATACATTAAACCAGTTAAAATACAACGGCCACAAGTTTAAGGGTTTTTAATTCCCATTTCCTTTTCTATCACATATTTCCATGTATAAGAAAGTCTTCCATACAATATTTCTATTACATATTTCCATTCCGTTGGAAATATCTAATAGAAATATGATATATTTATTTTTTCCTTACATAACAAAACAATTATTTTCTTATTTTTTAATTTTAAAACAAGAATACACTTCAAACAATTTGTAGTTTTTAGTATTTTTGAGAAATGAGTCTCTTCTCTTCCTCTTAACTATAAGACGTTCTCTTATTTTTTACATTGTGTTAAGTGTTTGATTCTGAAGATCGAGATCAGCTGAAGGTTTTGCAGGGCCTTGGGAGAAGTTATTATTGGGCCCCAAAATATTTGCAAAAAAAAAAAAATTTATTGTATAATAATTTGCACCATTAAGAGGACAAAGACAAAGAATTAGTATAAATTTTAATTAAAATACATTTCCTGCATCAATACATCTTTGAAATATCAAAACTTCCATTATCAAATTTTCTTAGAAATTTGAAAGTGCAGGGCTCCTCTGAGCAAGGGGACTTGATCTGAAGCCTGAAAAATCAACATCTGACCTGGTCCTGCTGAAGATACTCCTTGAAAATAATTAGTTGAATAAAAACTGATTTATTGAAGAAGGTTGTTGTTGTTTTAAATTAGACCTATATTCTTTAATGTAGATTTTTAACTATTAATTTAAAATTAATAATTTCATTTTGAAAACAATAAATCCATAGAATTTTTTAAATTATTATTATTATTTTTTTTTTGCAAGCCTGGCCTTAACAGATCAGTCCTCAGTTGGAATCCCGCTAAAAAATAAACAATAATTGAAAACTAAACTGCTAAAAAAAACTTATACTGCATACAATGTTGCTGACTTTAAAATCTGAAGTTCTTACAATAAAGATGACAATTTTTTCTTTAGAATGAAAATTTCCTCTACTCGTGCAGGTTATAATCCTGGCATGAGTTCAATTATAGTAGGTCCAGTTGGCTTAAATAAATTTTTACTCCAATCTGTTGGCTATCATAAGGTGTAGGACATTAAAAAATCGAACCTTTTTTTCCCCAGAAATAAAGTACTAGTTAAGTATGGAGTGTCTAGTATTCCCTGTGATGCAGTGCAATGACAGAACAGCTAGAAAATAGCTAAAATTTGGCAAACAAATGGAATAAAGAAATGAAATGTAATTTACTTACACGTATTAGAAATTCATATACGACAGATTCATCAATTTATAAAAAATGGAAATGAACATTTTCAGATATTAAATCACTATAATTATAGATTGCCATGATCAGGATCTACTCCTAAAATTGTGAGTATTGTAAGAAAAACTGAGTACAGTAAATGTATCAAAACATGAACCCAAGAAATTCCACACAGTATAATGCTATTCATGATTGTCTTGAGAAGGTGTCTGCAATTGTCCCAAATTGCCATGTTTGATTCTAATTAGCTTTAGAGAGATGTTGCCCTATCCAAATGTTGATATATGGTTTAAAACAATAGCACAAAACACATTATTATCAATATTTATAAAGATATCTAAAAAATTTGTGTGACACTTCTAATAAACACTTCCTGAAAGCATAAAATCTTTCAAAAAGAAAAGTTTTCAGACATGCAAAACATGGACAAAAATGTGCATGTTTAACAATATATACCAATACTGTATGGCTGATAGGAATTGTGATGAAACATGACAGTGCTCCTGAACTTACTTTTTTACAGTATTTCAATTCCAGTTTCACTCATTGTCTTGGATTGTCCCCATCTCCCTATATGTATTTTTTTTTTTTATAAATTTTGGCATTAATACTATTGTAAACAATCATCCAGCATAATTTCAAATATGTAATTTCTAGATTTATTGGGTTATGTGTAACTATTAATTTACTTAATTATTTTGTCTAAAGGTAGCTGCTTAAGAAATAAAAAGTACTATAGTTTTATTGGGTTGTTCGGAAAGTAATTTCATTTTCACAAAATCTTGTATAATGGCTGATAAATACTTATATTTATTATATGTCTCTTCAATCCGAATGGTTAACAAAAGGTAGACTTTCTTTCAGCACTGAGGTTAAGTATTCCTTTATTGTAAATTATATATGCATTTTAGGCTTGTATGAGCCCCTCTTCAGTGTAATTCTCAGATGGTTGAGTAACACTTTTTAAAAATCTTTTATAAAAATTGTATGACATCGACTATGACATTATTACCAACGAAACACATGAATAACAATTGTATATGAGTATAATTTCCAAACCTATTCTTTTTATCCATTTTGTCATTAAATTTTCTTCACAAAATCTTGTATAATGGCTGATAAATACTTATATTTATTATATGTCTCTTCAATCCGAATGGTTAACAAACGATAGACTTTCTTTCAGCACTGAGGTTAAGTATTCCTTTATTGTAAATTACATGAAAGCCTCAGTGCTGAAAGAAAGTCTTTCTTTCAGTACCTCAGTGCTGAAAGAAAGTCTACCGTTTGTTAACCATTCGGATTGAAGAGACATATAATAAATATATAATTTCATTTTTTTTACCACTAGATGAATTAGTCGTATTTTTCCCTCTATTTTCATTCTAAACCATATTATCATTATGTATTTTGACAGCTAGCATTTTAAGGCTTATTTGTAAAAAGTTTTGTTTGATTTTGTGCAATTGTTTNGACAATTTGTATCAATATTAATCACGTTATTTTTTATTAAATTAATTAAGTGAAGTAATTCGTATAATTTGTATAACAAATATGTACTGGAAGTAGAATAAATTAAAAAATAAACTACATCGATATATTTTGGTAACTGAGGATGATTGTTGAAAAACAGTTGAAAATGTTATTATTTTATTAAATTTTGCTGGATTTATATCAGTGTAGTTTATTTTTTAACTAATTCGTATAATTATGTGCTATAAAGCGTTTTGTTTGAAACAGGATCTTCGGCCAGACTGGCCTTAGCAGCCACCCACATTCCTTTTTCGGAATCGAGCATGAGATTTGACAGGGTGCCCGAAGCAAGCACGTCGGTCAAAATTATTGAAACACAGAGCAAACCCAAAAGTAATGGAGGAATAAAAGTTGAAGATCTAAAGAGGTTATAAAATGTTTCATTTATTTGATATGTACTAAATAATACATAGTTTAACAATTTACTTATTGTTAAATTGAATCCAATTTCAAAGGCATTTATATACAAGTATAATAATTAAAATATGCATCCAAATATTCTAATTAAGTTTAATTACTGTAATTGTATATTAAATATATGTTTATATACATCTTTATATACAATATCATCTTTGTGTATATTGAAGGTTACAGGTTTTATATTTTCTTAAAAATTTAATAAAAGAAATTAATTAATTAATAGATAATTCATTTAAATTTCATTGTTTAAAATCAATAGTATTGTTCGTTTTACTGTTTTTGTTTGTAATATGACAGTATAAAGAAATTCTTTCTAGAAATACAGTTATGTTGTGTAATGTATATGTCGTAGCTGGATTGTTAATTTAGTTGGTTTACAAAGCATCTAGCCATTTGATTAAACAATGCCATTTTATAATAAAGCTAACATTCAGCTGGATTGTCATTACATCATGTTTCACAATGTGGCTGGCAACAAATTCATTAGTTACAATACTAATGTGCAGAATCAATACTAAGTGGCAGAAATCACCCTCTACTAAAATGTGAATTATGGATTAGGACTAGGATTAGGGACAAAAATGTTAGGAAGTACAAAAAAAACATACATTGTATAATCAAACTTATATATTATAAACTTGATGATAATTATAAAAAAGAGTACAGTATGCAATTACTTCTTTCTTTGAGAAATATAGTAATATAATTATTTATAAAAACTAATTAACTTAACTGTTGTTGGTTATTTAAAATCTTTAAACATATGCATTGCTATAAAGTACTCTTAATGTTTAATTACTTTTGTAAAATCACAACATAAATAATAAAAATAGGTAGTTTGACATATTAAACAGTGCGAAATGAAATTATAAAAATGTGAAAACACTTTAAAACTATTAAATTTCTTCAATGGTTACAAAATAATAGGCATACTAAACGTATCAAATAGATGTATTATTTTTTAATCCAAGATAAACTAGACTGACATTTAGATCTGTAAAGAACTTCTTCAAAAAACATGTGCATCTGATGACATATGACACTGATATTTCATAGGTTTTCATGAACACGTTTGAAATCTTTGACACCAAATAATGATTGGTTAATCACAGCTTCTTGCAGAGATATTGATCTTTCTGGTGTTTCATCATTATAATCATTACATGACTCCTATAATTTGTAATAACAGAATCAATTTTTAATTATTCTGGATTTAGTCCCTACTTTGTAAACTCTGTTTCTGAAATCAACTATTTTTCCTATAATATTTTTATTACCTAAAGGATCATGATCTATTTTTGGTAAATCAAGAATAATATTTTTTCCTGTATTTATTAGGGTAAGTTTCTTAGCAGTGTCATTAATCATCATCTCTGCAGCGCCTTTAACTCTTTATGCACTTCTCTTTCATTTTTTATATTATGTTTGTTTCGAATATAAAACAGATCATCTTTGATCCATAACCTTCATCTCCTTCAGACAATCTGCAAATAGCATAATCAGATTTAAAGCAGAAACTGCACTGATGAGCTCCATGGTTTCATTTTGACATACTGGACAGGTTAGATCAGGTGATAAATTTTCATTATTTTTTTGTGATAATTGTGTTAGAAAAGGTATTTTCATTAATTAAATTATCAGAACTATGTGAAATATTGAACTATGTCCATTGTGAAATATTATATTAAATATTTTCTAAATCCTTTTACAACTTTTTGATTATTGTTGGCAGGTTTTCTAGCTCCTCATCTGTTTCAATAGATGAAAGAATACTATCAAGAATATCAGAACTTTGTAAACCAGTTTTAGGCTCACTATCAAATAAGGCTCAATAAGGTGATTTGCTAATGACTCAATGATACGATTCATTTTTTGGATATTGCATAAAATAGCACCCAGTTGACAACTTTGTCGAATTATTTTTATGCATCCAAGATCTAAGCATATTTTTGACATCTTGGCATATTGCATTCTATACTACCATGCATTTGTTGATATCAAGGACTGCCATGCACAATTTTACATTCTGGCCACATATTTATAAATTCTTAGAGGCTTTTTGCAGTGAACTCCTGGTCATTGTCACTGTAGGATATATGGAACTTCAAATTATAAAAAAAAAATTTTAACAGTTCTACAGCTACTTAAGATGTTCGCTTTGCTTGAAGCAGTCTAACATGTAAGTATTTAGTAGCATTATCTTTTTAGTTTAACAGCCATTTATACTCTCCATCAAGTGCTAACTGTAAATCAATTAAATCAACTTGTCCACTTCCATAAAATGTCAAGAAATTATTGGTTGAGTCACAATACTTTTCTTAGGTAGGTTATAATTACATTTGGTTTCACAGGTAGGACAAAGAAACAAATATTTCAACTGTGTCATCTTGTCATCTTGTCACAACCACCATGTCTACAGGATTTATGAATCTCCTTCAATACATCAAAATACTGTTCAGTAGAAATGATACATGGATTATCAGATAACTTTTTCTTAAAAATGAGATAATCTTCATTGGCTGTATTTATGACATCATACTTTGAACACAGTAATATTCGATAGGCATCCACTGTGCATTGGAATTTATGGTCATCTTACTGTGTTTGATATGTCTAATAATAACCACAAAAATTCTTTCTCTAATTCATGGTTTGTTTAAATTTCCATGTTGTTTTGCATAGAACTCCATTAGTTGTTTATTGAAATTATCTTTAACCGCACTATATTCAGACAAATTTTGTATGCTTTTATTATTTGCTGTAATATCCAATATTTCTAGCACAACAGACATACTAGATGATGCCATATCAATGAATGTCTTTTGGCACTTCAATGGTAAGAATTGGTAAATATGACAATCTGGCGGTTTATCTAATGCCTCGTTGTAAAATGGCTAATTGTTTGGCCAGTCATATTGTAGAATGTGAAATGTCATTCAGTCTGGTGAGATTTGGTTTAGCCTCTTTGTAAAGTGGCTGAAAGTTAGCTAGCTTTTTTATAAAACGACACAATTTAATCAAACAGCTAGATGCTTTGTAAAGGAGCTAAATTAACAATCTGGCTGCGACATATACATTTTACATACACATGATGTGTATCAAAGGTGCCATCAATTACATATACAGTTTAAGGGGACGAAGGGTTACAAAAAGTGCATCGTTGTACACAATAGAACAAGAGGAGTCAAGGCAAAGTGGTGTTAGTGGCTTATAAATTTGTTTTTATACTCCTATTTACTAGTCATATCAATAAACTGTCAGTTATAAAATATTTTCAGAACTTTTTAAATCACTTTTTCAATATCAGCAGGTCCATGAACTACACATAATTAAAGAGGAGGTTTGCCAAAAGTACATCATTGTACATAACAGGGTCAAAAACATGACTCAAAAACTACAATTAATGAATGGCCCCAATTTCTATTAACTGTATTTACATAATCTAACATTTGATATATTGTGCTCTATCTCTACAACAGCCAAAATATTGTTACAATATTGATTTTTGTGCCTTGGCATCAGAAATCATTCTGACAAAGTCTGTTGAAGTGATAGCACAAATTGACAAATTATTGTTTTTTTTTTTTTTTTAACTTTATAGTTGAGTAAGATTTTTGATTTTCTTTTTGAAACTGTGTCCTGTTTTATATTTGTGGCGTGTACATATCAACTAATAAAGGAATTTGATGGAAAATTTGCCATGTGTCTTTGGAATAAAACACAATACTAGTGTTTACTACGCCACAAAAATAAGATTTTTGAATATAATAAGCACATTCATAACCGTAACAGGACAATAATCCCCTGGATAAAACCATGTAAAAACCCCCTTCAACAATAAACCTTACATAAAAACCCTCTTGTGTTGAAACCCTCATAAAAATAAAAGCTTCTCCTGAAACTAAAAGTTTCTTTGAAATTTATTTAATGCAACAAAATGCTGATACAAATTTTTAAATAATATACATATATAGGAAGCAATTTATTGTGACATCATCACAATGCCAGGTTGCGTTTTAATCATATTTTACAGGGTCAAAAACATGACTCAAAAACTACAATTAATGAATGGCCCCAATTTCTATTAACTGTATTTACATAATCTAACATTTGATATATTGTGCTCTATCTCTACAACAGCCAAAATATTGTTACAATATTGATTTTTGTGCCTTGGCATCAGAAATCATTCTGACAAAGTCTGTTGAAGTGATAGCACAAATTGACAAATTATTGTTTTTTTTTTTTTTTTAACTTTATAGTTGAGTAAGATTTTTGATTTTCTTTTTGAAACTGTGTCCTGTTTTATATTTGTGGCGTGTACATATCAACTAATAAAGGAATTTGATGGAAAATTTGCCATGTGTCTTTGGAATAAAACACAATACTAGTGTTTACTACGCCACAAAAATAAGATTTTTGAATATAATAAGCACATTCATAACCGTAACAGGACAATAATCCCCTGGATAAAACCATGTAAAAACCCCCTTCAACAATAAACCTTACATAAAAACCCTCTTGTGTTGAAACCCTCATAAAAATAAAAGCTTCTCCTGAAACTAAAAGTTTCTTTGAAATTTATTTAATGCAACAAAATGCTGATACAAATTTTTAAATAATATACATATATAGGAAGCAATTTATTGTGACATCATCACAATGCCAGGTTGCGTTTTAATCATATTTTTAATTAATTTAATCATATTAATTTATTAATTTAAAATATATGCTCTGCACCTAAAATTAATAGTGGCTTGCCCCTGTATATCATACTTTTCCTTTAACAATACAGTTGTGTTGGTCATCTATTTAACACTTTTGGGGAGAAATGTTTGAATTGAAATAGCATGACTTACAGTTTGCATCGGAAGTTCTTATATAGTTAATCAGCCATTTGAATCAGCATATTTCTTTCTTGGAGCTTATGATGGATGACCAGCCAGAATTTGATGAGCATAAACTTGTTGTAATGCTTGTTTTCTTTGAAGAAATCCAATAAATTTCAAATGGTGGGATGGAGACTTCCAACATTGTACTGAAGACTTCTGTGCCATCTTCCACTGAATTGTTTGTTTTTGGTAATTCATCTTTGGATTGTTGATACATATTCCATATCTCGATAGCATATGCTGGTTATTGTCATTCACGATGTTGTGGTCTTCCAATATAAGAATCTTCAAAATAATCTACAACTGGTGTGATTTCTTGAGGTAGAAATTCTGACAATTCCTGTAAAGCACTAACAGCTTCATTTGTTGGCACATTTGCAAGAGCTGGGATCATTCTTAATTTCAGTACGAAGTCAGAGTCGTCTTGATAATGTTATTGTAGGACATTCTCTTGAATCTTCCAGTAAATGTTCTGACTTAAATGAAAGAAACACTCTTTAATTTCACAGTCTGGAAAAAATCTTTTTACACTGTTTATAACTGCCAATTCAAAATTGATCATGATACCTGTTGGCCTCAAAATGTATCCTGAGTTTCATTCTGCAGTAATGCATAAACACATGGAATGGTTCATCCATTTACTAGGAGGACGAAGGGTTACAAAAAGTGCATCGTTGTACACAATAGAACAAGAGGAGTCAAGGCAAAGTGGTGTTAGTGGCTTATAAATTTGTTTTTATACTCCTATTTACTAGTCATATCAATAAACTGTCAGTTATAAAATATTTTCAGAACTTTTTAAATCACTTTTTCAATATCAGCAGGTCCATGAACTACACATAATTAAAGAGGAGGTTTGCCAAAAGTATATCATTGTACATAACAGGGTCAAAAACATGACTCAAAAACTACAATTAATGAATGGCCCCAATTTCTATTAACTGTATTTACATAATCTAACATTTGATATATTGTGCTCTATCTCTACAACAGCCAAAATATTGTTACAATATTGATTTTTGTGCCTTGGCATCAGAAATCATTCTGACAAAGTCTGTTGAAGTGATAGCACAAATTGACAAATTATTGTTTTTTTTTTTTTTTTAACTTTATAGTTGAGTAAGATTTTTGATTTTCTTTTTGAAACTGTGTCCTGTTTTATATTTGTGGCGTAGTAAACACTAGTATTGTGTTTTATTCCAAAGACACATGGCAAATTTTCCATCAAATTCCTTTATTAGTTGATACAGTACATTGTTTTGTACTCGTTTCGGGCTTTGTCCCTCTTCAGTCAACTAAAATACAATATATATATTTAACTTATTACAGTAGAGAGTTTACATAAACAATGAGTACATAAACGGTATATAGACGTACCTTTTGGTTACACTTTGTATAATTTAAAAACGTAAAATCTGCTTTAATCTTTGTAAAACTAGTATATATTATAAATTAAAAGGTTAAAATATTCTAAAATCTCTTATAGGCATATTTCGATAGAACAAAACTGTAAAAAATTTTTAGCTATTTCCTTCCCATTTTTATTTTTTCTTATGCACTGGTATCTTAAGTGTTGCCATGTATGACGTTTGATAGAAAAAAATATTATTATAAAATTATTATTTATAATATATTAATCCAGTTTTCGTTTATTTTAAGACTTAAGTTTTTATTTATACTGTCTTTACTTTTCATGAATTCTATGGTTTCTTTAAACTTCCTGTTGTACGTTAATTTTTCTTTATGCAGTATTTCTACGTTATCTTTATCTATATTACATTTGTTTATAGTACAATGTTCGTAAAGGGCAGAATTTATTCTATTGTATTTAAGGTCTGCTATGTGTTCTTTCAGTCTAGTTTTTACTTTTCTTTTTGTTTCTCCTATGTAATGTTTTTTGTTTGCGCAGGTACACAGAATTTTGTATACTACACCTTGGTTTTCGGTCGGTATTTGCTGGTTTATATTGTATTTTAGTTGACTGAAGAGGGGCAAAGCCCGAAACGAGTACAAAACAATGTACCATATCAACTAATAAAGGAATTTGATGGAAAATTTGCCATGTGTCTTTGGAATAAAACACAATACTAGTGTTTACTACGCCACAAAAATAAGATTTTTGAATATAATAAGCACATTCATAACCGTAACAGGACAATAATCCCCTGGATAAAACCATGTAAAAACCCCCTTCAACAATAAACCTTACATAAAAACCCTCTTGTGTTGAAACCCTCATAAAAATAAAAGCTTCTCCTGAAACTAAAAGTTTCTTTGAAATTTATTTAATGCAACAAAATGCTGATACAAATTTTTAAATAATATACATATATAGGAAGCAATTTATTGTGACATCATCACAATGCCAGGTTGCGTTTTAATCATATTTTTAATTAATTTAATCATATTAATTTATTAATTTAAAATATATGCTCTGCACCTAAAATTAATAGTGGCTTGCCCCTGTATATCATACTTTTCCTTTAACAATACAGTTGTGTTGGTCATCTATTTAACACTTTTGGGGAGAAATGTTTGAATTGAAATAGCATGACTTACAGTTTGCATCGGAAGTTCTTATATAGTTAATCAGCCATTTGAATCAGCATATTTCTTTCTTGGAGCTTATGATGGATGACCAGCCAGAATTTGATGAGCATAAACTTGTTGTAATGCTTGTTTTCTTTGAAGAAATCCAATAAATTTCAAATGGTGGGATGGAGACTTCCAACATTGTACTGAAGACTTCTGTGCCATCTTCCACTGAATTGTTTGTTTTTGGTAATTCATCTTTGGATTGTTGATACATATTCCATATCTCGATAGCATATGCTGGTTATTGTCATTCACGATGTTGTGGTCTTCCAATATAAGAATCTTCAAAATAATCTACAATTGGTGTGATTTCTTGAGGTAGAAATTCTGACAATTCCTGTAAAGCACTAACAGCTTCATTTGTTGGCACATTTGCAAGAGCTGGGATCATTCTTAATTTCAGTACGAAGTCAGAGTCGTCTTGATAATGTTATTGTAGGACATTCTCTTGAATCTTCCAGTAAATGTTCTGACTTAAATGAAAGAAACACTCTTTAATTTCACAGTCTGGAAAAAATCTTTTTACACTGTTTATAACTGCCAATTCAAAATTGATCATGATACCTGTTGGCCTCAAAATGTATCCTGAGTTTCATTCTGCAGTAATGCATAAACACATGGAATGGTTCATCCATTTACTAGGACATGAATGGTATAAAGTTGAACAAAAAGTACAGGAGATGTTACGAAAGTACCATCCAGAAACCAGCAAGATGTTATTTCTAAGAGTCTAAGATTGTCACATGTTGCAAAGATTAACATTCTGTTATTGTTTGAACCAGAATTGAACAGAAGGAAATCTTGGCCATTGTGTGCAACATTGTAGCAATCTGGAATGATGATTTCATCAATATTCAGTGGAACAGATGGTGGATTATTGACAGCTTGATGTTGATGTCTGATAGTGCAATGTAAATGATGAACTGTAGGCAACTTGGCTTTTGTATCTTATCATTGAAAAAGATTGTGCAATTATTTGCTGTGGTCAGTTTCATCTGCCAGTCTTTTTATTTGTTGCACTACTTTGAGAACTTCTTGTGCTGGATCTGGTCCATGAGAAAGTCATTTAATCATCCCACCAGCTCTTTTCCATGAATATTAATTTTAGCTTTGTATATGGCCTTGTTACACCTTTCACATTCAAATGATACATCATTTTCCAAATTTTTCTGTTTTACATGAACAACATAACCTTCAAAAACCACATTCCCTTTTCTTTTATTAGATTTATTTTACAAATTTCATCACAGATTTTATATATTGAAAATATTGTAATAGATATATTAAAAAATCCTCAAGCTTACTTCAAGTGCATTTGGTTTTATAAAATTCTATTAATAAAAATGAAGGACTGTTATATTTAAAATAAAACAATGTGAAAAATAGTTTATTTCACAAACTATGAATACCAGTATGAACCACTGCAGTGACATTTACTTCAACACTATATCCACAGGACATGAAGAAAATTTCAACTTGCTTGGATTGTAAACTGCATGACTGATTTGCATAAACTTGATTAATGATAAATATATTCACTACAGTGGTTCATATTGGGTTTTGTGGTTTGTAAAATATCCACAAACCAGTTACTGATGTGAAACTCAAATAAAAATGAAAAAACAGTTTATAGTTCAAAAGCATTTGTGAAGAATTGTTTTTTCGTTTTCGTTTGAGTTTCACACCGGTAACAGGTTTGTGGATGTAGTTAACTATTTAATATTATTTACCTACTGACATGTTTCTGCAGAAAAAATGAGATTTTATCAAATTAAGAGTGTGATAATTAGTAAATACAGGTATCTCTTGCTTAATGCAGGATTTGAATAATGCACAAAATTAACTGCACATTCCCTTTTTATATGCAGCAAAAGTTTTAATTAACACAGCTTTAAAACTTGTCTGTACATAACATCGATATGTTTTTCTTGGCAAATAAAGTGTTAGCGGATTTGCTATTTTCATTTATTAAAATAAAAATATTTGTTGTTAATCAAAAATTTGTTCTAGTGGATGATGATTGTTCAGTTGAGTACCAAGGTACCACTATACTTGATTAATGCAATTTTGACATATGTGGTAGCATTGAGGGATTAATTAACTGCTTTAATCAAAGGATACCTGTAATATTTGATTTAAATCACGGACATTTAAAACTGGGGTATATTCACTAGGGGTTTAATATTGGCAGGGTTTACACAGAGAAGTTGTTACTTGGGAGTTATTGTCCAGAACCATTCACAACATATCCATATGTATAGAATAATGAAATAACGTGTTTCCTAAAAATCTTCATTGCAACAAAAAATTTTATTATACAAAGTATAGAGGTGGGGAAATCTCATTCCAATGGGATGGGATTTTCCCACTCTTATACTTCATAGATGTTTTGAAGAATGGTCTGATGTATGTTCCTGGAACATATAAACTCAAGACAGAGCATATTGTGTCAGACATTGAGGGCCTTCCTCTTGGGATGAATGAAATGCAAAAAGAATACTTCTGCTGGAAAGCATGGTTTAGAATTAGAAATTTCAACTGGAAAGAGAATATGCAACGTGGAGAATTTTATAGGAACCTGATGATGAGTAAAAGGTGGTTGAGAGAGAATGTTGTCCTAGTAAAAGCAGATAAGAATACAGGCATTACTACAGTACATTGAGGACACAGAATGTGAAAAAATCGGGGATGATTACGTAGATTGTTTACAAGAATGGGTCCATAGATTTACATGCACTCCACTAGCTAAACAACTGAAATTAGACAAAGATATAGTTGAATCACTGGATGTCCCTAGACTGTTTGCTTGTGCAAAAATGCATAAGCAAGGGCAACAGCTAAGATCCATATTAGACAAGGTCAGGTCTCCTACCCACAAGTTGGAGAAAGTGTTTTTATACTTTATGTCCAGAATTAAAAGTTAAATTATTATTGTGTCTTAATTATATTAAATTGTGATAGTTATTAATTATAAATAAATTTAATTATCTATTTAATTAACTTTCTTATAGAAAATTTAAAAAGACGGAATATAAAGCAAAGTTTCGACCATTTTCTTCATATGTCTATATTGATGGTGGATGGAAAAAACCTTCTAAACTTAAGGTAATTATGCCTTTTAACATCAGACAGATTTTTTTTAAAAGAAAAAACTATGTTATAAAGAAAGCCTTTAAAGTTATTTCTATCAATTAAAATACCCAAATTTGCATGCTACTTGATTATTAGCATCATGTGAAATTGCCTAATTAACTGTAGAACTTGGTTAATTAATTACACAGATTACACAAGCAAATTATGCCTTATACAAATTTCTTGAATTGACTACACCCAACACAGTGTATTTTATAATTATTTCAAACTCTTTTTCAACCTGTACTCAACTATAGAGCTTTAACCATATGTCTTCCATTATATATAATTTCTATTTTCTTGTAATATATAAACCATAAGTTATTATGTATGCATGCTTATAAATAAATAAATAATCATAAATTAATTACACAGATATATATATAATTAACTAACCAAGTTCTAGCCTGATAGTTAATCCTGCTCAATCATTTGATCATTACAGGTTGACATTCAAAAATCCAGCAACCTCTGTACCTGAGATGTGCCAGATTTTTTATGGTTATATGTGCTATATATATTTAACAAACTTCTTGATAACAAGCACTCAGTTCAGCGTTAATACGATTTTTCTTATATTGCAAGTACTTTTGACGAGTATTATATCGTCATCCTCAGGCGAAAAAGAACAAATTTGAAAATTAGAACGTGCAGAGGGTTCCAAGTAGAAAACGGAAAATTTTTCGTGTCAATTTCTAAATTATAACGTTCGGTAATTCCGTTGGTCACGTGCAACAAGCTTTTGCGGGCGTTCGAAATATCTTAAATCCACACGACTAGCAGCGCATGCATTGAGGAGCGATCGTACTAATTGTGCGACTCTTGGCGCTTTTTGCTGTTTAAACGCTGGTATAAAGTAACCCATATTTCGGACAAGTCAAGTGTGGGGCCGTTGCATGCGTCTGTGGTCATTGTGAGGAGCGCTTCCCAAATAGAATTACATTTATTTGTGAGGAGCGCTTCCCAAATAGAATTACATTTATTTGGGAAGCGCTCCTCACAATGACCACAGACGCATGCAACGGCCCCACACTTGACTTGTCCGAAATATGGGTTACTTTATACCAGCGTTTAAACAGCAAAAAGCGCCAAGAGTCGCACAATTAGTACGATCGCTCCTCAATGCATGCGCTGCTAGTCGTGTGGATTTAAGACATTTCGAATGCCCGCAAAAATTTGTTGCATGTGATCAACAATTACCGAACGTTATAATTTAGGAATTGACAAGAAAAATTTTCCGTTTTCTACTTGGAACACTCTGCACGTTCTAATTTTCAAATTTGTTCTTTTTTGCCTGAGGACGACAATATAATACTCGTCGAAAGTACTTGCAATATAAGAAAAATCGTCTTAACACTGAACTCAGTGCTTGTTATCAAGAAGCTATACAATTTTGGCATGAGTGTTATTTATTTATCTATTTCTATATTTAACAAAAAGTGACAACCTGTATAATCCTTTAAAGAAAAAAAATTAAACACTAAATGAAAATAAAATGAAATTTTAATGTTCATCAACTAAATAAAACAGTTCTACATAATTTTAGTTAGGCACCTCCAGAAAACAATGGTGTGCCAATGCGGTATATTTGAAAATGCACTCCAAAATCCATATCGGAAATCTGAAGGAACCATATTATTGATGGCTGGATTTTTGAATGTCAACCTGTATCATAATTTGGGCTTGCTTTTCTGTATATATTCATATAATGCATTTCCATAATATTACGTGAATACAAAGAAATAATAATTTCCATCAAAAACACATACAGGATTGATAAAAAATGCTAACATGTTTATTTTTCTATTAAACACTGCTTCAAGTAGGCAATTTTGTTTTTAACTTTTCTGCCCTGCAAGCACTGAGAGAGCCTTTTTTTTTTTTTTTAGCACATTATGGGTTCAGCCAGATGCACAATAGGTTAGCCAGGTGATGAGGGATGGGACACAGATTATTTGGACAAACCATCCCCAAAAAATTCTAGATGTTTTTGTTATCTGGTTTTAATCCCAGGTCTCCAGAGCTGTAGGTTACCATCTTAACCACTCAGCCATTGGTTGACTCTAGTAGGCAAATAAAAGATAAGAATCTTGTTACTTTTCAAAAATTACTTTAAAAATTATAAAGTTGAAAATTTGTATCCATTATTTACTTATCTGAAACAATATAAGATCTACCATATTTATTATCTTTTATATATTGTATTTTACAGTGTATAAGATGTATTTTATGTTTTTTACATCCTCATTTCAGCTTAGAATATTTAGGGAAAAAGTATCTGGTATATTTAAATACAACCTGCACCTTTGGCACTTGGCTCAAAATTCTTTTTACTGTATTCTGGTTAAAAAAGTAAATTAGAAGACAGACTTTTATTTATCAAGGAAAAAGAGTTTAAAAGAAGTCTTTTACAATTAAAATATTCAACATGCAAAAGCTGCTTAGCTAAAGCAAATAATAATGACAATAACAATGTTTAATTAAACAGTAATTTTTTTTATTTTGAGTGTTGGGCTAGGCTAGGTGGAGATTACAGGATGTAACTAGAAATTTCTGAGTATGAGTCACCCACATCATTGTTAACTTGCATAGATATAGTACAGGTAGATAGATTATGTAAAAAACACTGAAGGCTATTTGGGGAATTCATTAGCCCATGGTGAGATTGCAATTTCACACATAAAATGAGGGACGATTTTTAGCTTTTTTTTTTTTTTTTTGACATAAATTGCATCTTACACCCTAAAATAAAGTACATGAAAATATGCCAAATTCTAAACCAAATAGTACCATATATTTTGGGGCTGCATTTGGTATTTTAAATACTGCCATCTGAGTATTGTGGAAGTATTGGTAAGACCAAACTACTTAATGGCTAATTTAAACTGTAACAAATTTATCATTCAGAAAATCTGACAAAATTTGATTGGGCACATACAAATTGATCTAGTTTTGAAAATATTTTAATGATAATAACAAAGTCTATTGGTTTTCTTGGAAGTTCCTTTTTTAATTTTGCCAAAATCATAATGCACATAGTAGAATTTAAAACTTTCCTCAGTTTTATTCTCTACAGCATGTATGAACATCATTTGCTTTTTGTTTCTTTCCTCATTAAAGCACAATTTGTGATGTTGCAGCTTTTCAAGTCAAAGAGTTTAAAATGTTTATATATCACCTGATCAGATATATAAAATAATGAAAAGAATGAAGTTACATAAGAATGAAGATGATAAAATTACTGTAAATTATTATCTGTAATCTATGCTGTGTTGATAGTAAAGATATGGAATAGAAGTACGACATCTATTCCATATCTTTACTATCAACATATAATGGTCAAAATTTTGAGTATTTATAATCACTAACCAATCAACAACTTTATTTTACTCAGATCATCTGGGTAAAATAAAGTTGTTGATTGGTTAGTGATTATAAATGACAGCAACTGAGGATGTGTTAATTTCTAGAAAATTACAGTATTTTCATGACTGTTTATATATTAATACTATGAATTAGTTTTAAATTTACAGTAAAGTCGAGTCACATAAGTAACTTTTGAATGAATATATCTAGAGCTTAGGAGTGAGGTATTAATATGATGAACTGACCATGCACTACCAGATGAGACTGATGATAATGCCTGTAGTTATGAAATTTGGATATTAGCATTCCTGTCTCAGAAATCATGAGAGATGCAAGGAAAAAGTAAATGAGAAAGTTGTACAGGAGAAAAACATTTCACAGAAACAGATGATGAAAATAAAAGGCTAAAATCTTTACATAAGATACTTATACTTAGAATCTTGTAAGTATTCATACATTCCTCATGAAATACTAGCTTGAGCTTAGAACTCCTAAACTTGAATTACAATAATGTTGAATTTAAAGTACTTAAATGCTAATTTACATGTATATTTAGTCCAGATTTTCAATGCTTTGCTGTACTTGTTTTCTCAAAATGTATTGTAAATTCAATGTTCAATGCATTGCCACAACTCCAAAGAGGGCTTGAAGATCTTGCTTCTTCATTTTGTTTTCATTTATCACCATTGCTGAGGGATGCATATTTGCTTAGATGCAACTTTGTATGCATGTTGGTTTATTTAGAGGGTAGAAATACTTGTTACCTTTAATTAAATTTGCTGCACATTGGCATTTAGAAAATATCACTCTGTATCATATGACACTATCCTTGTATTATGATATTTATAGTAAAAATAATGAATAAAAAAATATATTTACAGATGTTTTTGACTTTCTTCTATGTTATATTTTAATTATAAACATTAGCATCCTTTAACCCTAGTATAAAAATGTTGTGAAACTATAGAATCTATACTAATATTATAAAGAGGTAATGCTTGTAAGTTTGTTTGCAGCAGGTAATCTCTGAAACTACTCATCCGATTTCAAAAATTCTTTTACCAATATTTAGAATGGAACCTCAGGGTGGACATAGGCTGTATATTATTTTGTTAAACATTCATATAAATTAAAATATATAATCTAGGTTAAGGCTTTTATGTCAACAAACGGTGCTACAAGTATGACGCCCTAAGTTTGCTTTTCTGTGAAAATGAACTAAAGCAGATCATCTTCTATCTATCTATGTAAATAAAAATGTAATGTTCGTTTGTTCCCTTTGTTCCTACCGATTCCTTTGAAATTTTGACACAACGCTGCATTTGAATACACAAGTGTTTTTATATAATATACATGTCGAAATCCTCCCAGGAGATGGACAGGATTAAGGCTTACCGTAAAGTACTCTGCTTCTATTTATACTATTTTAGATGCGGGTTTTTGCGTTTTTGATTGCGTTTTAATAGGGTACGTTAACAGAATATACACTACAAAGGGATTTTTCAATATTCCCCCCGTGGGGGAGAGGGACAGGATTAAGGCTTGCCGTGAAGAACTTGGCTTCTATTATACTATTTCAGATGCAGTTTTTTGTGTTTTTGATTGCGTTTTAATAGGGTACGTCAAGAAAATGTACACTAAGGGATTTTTCGAAAAATTCCCCCTCCCCACGGGGGAAGTGTTATACATTTATAATAGATACATTTTGAGCCACAACAACGCGTGGTGGGGTCTGCTAGTCTCTTAATAAACTTATTTCCATTTTGTATATTTATTATCTTGATATACATAAAAACAAAAAGGTAAATTTAATTTTAAAATATTTCATTTTAGAATGTTACAACAAAATTGGAAGTTAATCCTTGGTACACAGAAGTAGTGGAAAGATTAAAGAAAGCCGATGAATATAGATGGAGAGCACATGGAAGACCACTGTATGGAGAACAACAAGGCGTTCCATGTTGTAGGCAATCGGATGTTTGGAATCAAGTTTGGGATAAAAATCTAGTAACGGCAGTTGCAACAAAGTGAGTAATAAATGAATTTTTAAATTTGATTTTTATTAGGTTATTAACTTATTATAAGATAAGTAAATTTTAAAAAACATATTTAACTAAGGTCATATGACTCCTTTAGTAGCATATATCAAAAATATCACCTACGACTGCTATAGGAATCAGAAAAGGCTTTATTTTTAGATAAAAGTTTTTGGAATGCATAATTCCAAGACACTTGATTGAACAAAATGAGAAAGATGATTTGGATCCTCAGATCTGGATACTGTTGAAACTGACATTATAGATATGATTGTGACTTCAATGAACAATATTTCATTTTTAGTGTGAAACTTTTTTTGTATTTATTTATAAAATTAGTTAAACAGTGTAATTAAATATAAATTTACAGTTTAAATATGATATATTTATGTTTGGAAGTTTAAAATTCTTGATGAGCTCTGATGAAGCAATATGGCCACCTCGATAATTATATTATTAACATCATTTTTACTATTCATCTATATTAAACCAATGTAGATTAATGAGAATAAGTCTGCAAATGCCAATATAGTGCCATTTGCTTCCACATCTTGTTAGGTTGCTTGACATCCAGTAAAAGCTTATTAAACTGATCACCAGTGCATCGTTATTGTAAATGAGACTGATACATACTAGAAAATACCATATGTAGAAAAGTTGAAATAAAACATGGAAGTAGTCTGCATTATTTTGACTAACCCTGTATTTATAAAATATTTAAACTTTCTTAATAAGCTACTTTAAGAGATTTATAATTCATATAAACTCTATCAACAAATACTTTTTCCTAGAATTTACAATATATTTTACATATTATGTCATTTGGCAGTTTGTTAATTCAATTATTTATTCAGTAGTTTTAAATTTTAAATTGTGAATATGATAATTTTCTCTACAGATATTTGTTGTTTAATTACAATGCATTATTAATATAAAGTACAGTCGACCCCCCTATAATTACGGTCCCTATAGTTACGATTCCTATAAAACTACGAAAAAATTGCTACCGGTATCCGTAAAAAATAGTAAAAGTTCCCTATAAACACCTCAAACGTCATCGGGAAGCCGAACTACTTTCCCGCCGTCCGTAGCGCCACGCTACGGAGAGATTTCTATCGTCTGGACAGTATTATATAAATTATATATAAATTAGGTACTGTACATATAATTATATATTAATTATATATAAATTAGGTACTGTATATATAATTATATATTAACTTATTGTAACTTTGTTATAATTAAATATATAATTTCCGCCGTCTAGCGTGGCGCCACGCTACGGAGATTTTTACGCTAACTATCGTCTGTCAGTATGTAAATTAGGTACCGTAAGTCTAATACAGTACTGTAATTTTATACATTTCTTGTGAAAGAAACATTTCTTATTCAACGGCGATTAAAATTATTTATATTAATGATGTCTCCGAAGTTCTACGAAGTTTTCACAGAAAAATAAGTTGTTAGAAATCGGCCGCTCTTTGCTGAGCTGTTCCGCGACGAAAACAATGTTGAGCAATGGCAATGTCGAATGGTGACACTCGGTAAGTAATCCTACAATTTTTTGTTTATAGCGTAGTTTATACGGATTATTCCCAAAAAATATATACGTATTTTGGAAATGTTGAGTCGGATTAGTCTAGAATCGATTAATTTTATGGAAGAAAATCTTTCAAACAGCCGTAGTCCGTAAACTTGATACGTGTCGGGTTGTGATTGGAAGGATTCGTAAGAAAGCGGATTCCTAGAGAATGGAACGTATCTCTATCTTATAGGGGGGTCGACTGTACTTTAAATAATTTTTAAAGATTTAAATATGTTTAGATTTTAATAATATAAGAGAAAAAACTGTCAGATTTATTTTTACTTAAAAATTATTTTTAAAATTTAATATATAAAGAATATTTTTAATCATTTAATTGAATTTATTAGTTTATAGGAAAATTTTATATTTGTAGAAAACTGCCAGTGAAAGACGACAGAACACGTGATAGACCGCATACAGCTCCCACTGCCAAAGTTCCTTTACCGAAGTCTCTCTATCGTAAACCAAGAAATGGTCAGGTTAAACATGAGTAAGTTAATAAAATTTTTATTTGTATATAAAATTCAAAATAAGTTCTTTGAATAATTTTTGTTAACATGCTTTTTTAAGTGTATTTAAGAATGTTATAAACAATTCATGGTTTATTGTAAGGTAATATTAAGAATTAAAAATATTTCTTTATTTAATAATAATAATAATAGATTTTTATCTTAAGTAAATTAAACTTTACTCTGACACCGGGGATGAAATATTAAATACAGAACCTGTTACCGGTGTAATTTTGTGTGAAAAAATCCTCTTTTCACAAACGTTTTCGAAAATGTTTGTGAAAAGAGGATTTTTTCATGCAAAATTACACCGGTAACAGGTTCCGTATTTAGTATCCTCAATGCCACTGAAATGTTCCCCTTTTAAAGCACATTTAATTTTCAGAAATAGAAAAAAGTCTGCAGGTGCCAAATCAGGCGAATAGGGTGGATGTTCAAGCATACAGGTCTGTTTTGATGCTAAAAACTGTTTCACGGGTAGTGTGCAGTGAGCTGGTACATTGTCATACAGAAGAACCCAACTGTTGTTTTGGAACAGATGCATTCTGACATGAAGCATGTGAGCCAAGAGATGTTCTATGACTCCTAAGTACTGTTGGTCACTGTTGTGCCCTCAGGGAGAAATTCATGATGGATCATTCCAGAAGCATCAAAAAAATTANTATCTTAAGTAAATTAAACTTTACTCTGACACCGGGGATGAAATATTAAATACAGAACCTGTTACCGGTGTAATTTTGCGTGAAAAAATCTTCCTTTCACACTTTTTCAAGCTTTCCAGATAGCTCTTCTTCAGGTAGAGAAAAAAATTCCGACGGAACACTTCGAAAAATGGAATGTAGATATTTAAATAAAAAACCGAATCTAAAAATAGAACGCAGTTGTTTAAACAAAAAATATGAAACTCGCATAACGAACGATCATTAAGATGGTCATGCACATTCGTGCGCTGATGTTGCTATTTATAGATCGTTGTTTAGGAGGGCCTGCCACACTATAGAAAGATTAATCTCATCCTTCCGATTTATACATGTGGTCAGGTGGTTAGCTTTACAGATGGATATAGCTTCCCGCCATTTTAGATGTTCCAGGTGGGGCGTAGTGTCGATGATGTCAGCTTTGTCGAACTCCGGTTCTATATCGGGATCGGATGCAAAGGTGGTTAGAGCCGTGGTGTACCGCCCATGCCGAAGGTCTGCTTGATGCTCTTTTTTCATGCAAAATTACACCGGTAACAGGTTCCGTATTTAAGATTTTTATCTTAATAGATAGAAAAACATTCTTAAGAACATAAAATGATATATTTCCTTAATTGTAAGATGTACTGTATCATAAGTTTGAAATCAGATTTTAAGACTTTTCTGTGGAGAGAGAAATTTTTAAATGTCCAGTTTTTCTCATGTCTTGTTAAGTAACAAAAGAAAAAAACAATACAAATGCATATGTGATAGACAATGCTTGCCAGCTGTAAATAAAACATATTATATAAACTTTTATATCCCCAAAAAACTTTCATCAGAAAGGTATTTTAAACATTAAAAGAGAAATTACTATTAATTGTTCTTTTCTAGCAAAGCTCATTTCAACTTGTGATCATTGAGCAGGATAGCCAAAGACATTACTATCAGTGCATAAAGTATCGCATCATTCTCGTGCATGGTCTTCTGATTGTTGTTTTTGAATTGCAAATGCAAATGTAAAATACTATTGATTCTAAGATGAGTCTCTATTTCAGATAAGCAAAACTAGATAAGAAAGTGTGTCTTAGAATTGAGGAAATATGATAGTGAATATGTTATATTTCACAACTCTTAGTATTTTCAGTTGATCATAAAAAGTAAAAAGACAACACTTTTTAATAGTAAACTGAATCTTGAAAATTACAATAAATTTTCAAAACTTAACAGAAATTCTTGTTTATGTCTATTGTTTGACTAAAAGATTATTTTGAAGTAGAATTAATATAGAAATGAATAAAAATATACTTTTGTAGGAGATGATATACATGATGTCCCATAAATCTGAAACCATAGGAGTTACAGTAAAACCTCATTAAGCCAAAGTTTAAGGAGTAAAAATGTTCCAATGTGGAGTTAGTTTCAAGTTAACAAGTTTAATACCCAATTTCCTCAAACTTTTTTGCGATTGTAAATTTTGTGTTATCAAACCATTTCTCAAGAATCTGTTCATAGAATGATTACAAAATTTTATAGTTTATAGCATTTTTGAGGGAATTGTGAAGATACCCCACTTGTCCCTATCAGAATACCAATAACATACTGTATTAATAAAAGGATGTTGATGTGAGGTTGTAATGGCATGGTGTTGTGTTGTATTTGGCATAGAGATGTAATGTTTATCTTAATTGTCTGTATTCACACTGAATATAAGAGAAAATAAAGATCACAAAGCTATAAAAAGACGGAGAGACATGGGACATAAATTTCAAATTAAAATTACCAGCAATTTCAACTTAAGTAGACCATATTATATGGGAAACCATATATATTCTGCTCAGGATCTGTTCAAGGACTGCTTCAAGTTAATGCAGTTTAATGCAAGTTAATGCTGTTCAGGACTGCTTCAAGTTAATGCAGTTTGACCAGGTGACGTTTTACTATATCTTTATTTATTCTTTTACATGGCACTAAATAAGGAGGAATAAATTCAAGTTATTTTAATGACTTGGATTCTCAATCAGAGTGAAGTCACCAAAGGGTTTAACACGCTGTATTCAGGCTTTTCATCAATTGCATACAGTAGCCTGGATGTAGCCTGTTAAAATCTTCAGCAACTTCTTGCTGACTGAGTTTCCATCATTAAAATAACTTGAATTTATTCCTCCTTATCCAATGCCATCTGTAAAAGAATAAACAAATATCAACATTCCTATGGCTTCACACTTACAGAACACCCTGTATGTTGAGTGCAAATTTTCTAATTATTGATTTATTTTTCAATATCACTTAACAATATTTTTAAACACACTGCTTCATGATTGGTCACTAAGCTAAAATTGAATGACTAGATTAAGTAACTAGAGACACATAAATGCCTTATGTACTGTACTTTTCCAGCAATTTAAACTTTAATATAACTAACGTTTTCGGCTTGATTAATAAGCCTTCTTCAGGTTTTTGAACAGAGTTTCTGTTTGAAATGATATTTAAAAGTATGTTATTTTATAACAATATTGCATTACATTTTAAAAAATTAACAGGATTATTGATTAAGTTACAAATAAAACTAAAATATAAAATGAAATCATTTGAAATACTACAATGATGTTAGGTATTGCCACCTCTCCTTTTTAAGGAGGCTATTAAATAATAAACTTATGCATAGGAGAGCAAAACACAGTCTCTGCTGTTAATACAATGTCTTCTTAGTGTGGATTTAAATATTTCTAATACTTCCACCATTCTTAGTTTGCATTTGTTGTGTATTTGTTTTATAAGTTGAGCACTGCCAAAATCCTCTGACACCCTGGGTTTGCTTGCATACTGGGCAAGGGTAGTTACAGAATTATTTCTGTCGATATCATACTTACGCTTATTGATCCTGCACGTTAATTATCATGCAGGATGAAGATGTGCAAATGTTGAAACTATGGAATAAATAACATTTGAGAACCTAACTTCTGAAGTTTTTTATATAATAATTTTATATAGGACTAATTTGCTTTATTTTGTTTGTTTTATTTATCATATTCTTGTTATATATTCAAGTAATTCTAAACATTGTTTTTGCATAGAAAACCTTTAAAATCAAAAGTTGAAAGAAAAAAGAAGAGAGAAACAGAACCAACAGATACTGAAGAGCAAACTCGAGACAAAGCTGATGGTATATAAAAGAAAATTCTAAATTTAATTTATAGTAGAACTTGATTATAACATTTTTAAAAGAATAAATGAATAATTAAATTCTTTTCTACCTGCACTTAAATCAAATAACATAAAACAACAAAATCCCTTTAAGATACAGTTTAAATAAAAAGACTTCATCTTTATGTTATAATAATTAAATTAATTGAAATTTTAAAAAAGTTTTTAATACTTTTTCAGTAGTAGTTAAGTTATATATAAACAATTACCAAGCCCAAAATTAGTATTCAAATACCTAATTTCCAGACATTTTTAGACTCTACTTAGGTAATAAGTAACTAAACAAATTAAGCAACTTGGCCTAATGGTTGTTAGGTTGACATTTTGTATTAAATTTACTGTAAAATGCAGCCAATTGTCTGCCTTTAGGCCAAATTTCTTAATTTATTTAAATAGTTAATAGCCTAAGGATAGTCCAAAAACTTTGCTGATCAGATATTTGTATATTAAATTATAAATTAATTTATCAACAGCAGAGTTGAAGATGTTAACAAGACAAAACTGATAAATTTCAAATTTTCATAAATGTTTCTAAAATACAATATGTTTAACATTAATTTTTATAATGTTTGACTTATAATTAAAGACCAAATGTACAAAGTATTATTATATCAGGGATGGCCAAGTCTTGTGACAACAGGAGTCCTGTATTGCCTATCAGAAAAATACGAGAGCCGCAGCATCATCTGTTTATATTATATATACAGTAGAGCATTGATTATCCGAAACAATTTGGGACTGGGGTTGTTCGGATAACTGATCATGTATGAAAAAATATATTAACCTATCCCATGTTGAAATTTTTCTCTGTTGCATGTCGCTTTGTGTTGAATTTTCGTCATTGTTAAGCCTATATAAATATCACCAAACCCGATATATAATAAAGCTACATACCAACAGACTGCCGAAAACCTATCGGGCTAGTTTTATGCTAATTAATAAATAAATTACGTAATCAATTTGGCACTAGAGGTAAGCGTTCCTCTAGCTTACCTCTATTTACGTAATTAAATAAATTACGTAATCAATTTGGCACTAGAGGTAAGCTTACCTCTAGCTTACCTCTATTTACGTAATTAAATAAATTACGTAATCAATTTGGCACTAGAGGTAAGCTTACCTCTAGCTTACCTCTATTTACGTAATTAAATAAATTACGTAATCAATTTGGCACTAGAGGTAAGCTTACCTCTAGCTTACCTCTATTTACGTAATTAAATAAATTACGTAATCAATTTGGCACTAGAGGTAAGCTTACCTCTAGCTTACCTCTATTTACGTAATTAAATAAATTACGTAATCAATTTGGCACTAGAGGTAAGCTTACCTCTATTTACGTAATTTATTTATTAATTAGCATAAAACTAGCCCGATAGGTTTTCGGCAGTCTGTTGGTATGTAGCTTTATTGTTAAGCCTAACGAAAAGTTTTTAAAAATAATAATTGTGGCTATTGTATCATTAAAAATTATTTCTTTATTTTGCACAAACAAAATAAATATATTGAAAAATATAAAAACAAAAAAAAAATTATATTGCGGAAGTTAATCTAGTATCAAAAACGTTCTGGTTCAGCACGACACACATCCTGACACACAGTCCTCAGAAAAACACCACACAAAACAAGCAAAACTCTCTTTTTTTGGGTTTATCTGGAGATGTCATTCACTTGGGCTATATTCTCTGATGAGCTGAAGCAAAACACACCACTCATGATGGGAAAAAAGCTTCGGTCAAATACTGATCTGTCCTTAAGTACCCTCTCGACGTGTGTCATGCTGAATCAGAACGTTTTTGATACTAGATTAACTTCCAAAATATAACTTTTTTGTTTTTATATTTTCAATATATTTATTTCGTTTGTGCAAAATAAAGAAATAATTTTTAATGATACAATATAGTCATGCCAGCGCTACCAGCTAAAACACGCACAGCAACAAAAATAATATTGGAGTAGCCCAAGACGTTGCCAAATATTGCAACACCACAGCACTAGCAGAAATTTGAATTTGCTGACTGCATCGATTTCAGTTAATCGATGTTTCGGTTGATCGGTATTCAGATAATCGATGCTCTACTGTAGTTAAAATTCTACCATATAATATTGTTCTATAGTAAATATTACTATTACTTTACTTAAGAAGTACTTTATGACCAACCAGGTGAACAATCATTTAAATCTTTTAACTTTTCCCATAGCTTTCAGTTGCTTGTTTCAGGTTAAGTTGCAAGTTACAATTGTGTTTATATCAGACTAATATTATAGTCAAAAAACTTACAAAATTTTGTGTGTAAGTAACCAAGTTTATAAAAAGAAACTATGTTAGTATATGTATGGAAACCTCAATATTGGTATACAACACGTGGCTCATGAACAACAGTTTGGCCATTGTGATATTATATATTAGATCTGAAAAATCTGAAAAATACAACAGTATACTGTATAGAAAATATATTTAATTAAGGAACATTTAACAAAAGAGATTGCATTCTTGTAACATGAGAAGACACAAAAACAGGGCTGCAAATTAATTCTACCTTCAAATTATGCATATTTTTAATTATTAATTCTTCTTATCTTTTCTCATTATTAGATTAACTGAAAAATTTATTTGTAAAATTAAGCATGAAAGTTATTTTAGATTGAACACAAATGCTACTCTCGAGTAACTCTCACCAATGTTTGGAAATCCATTTATACTATGATATTTTATAGAAGGGATCAACTTGTCATATTTTCTAGAATATCAAGAAAACTAATAACTCAAATAATTATAAAATTATTGGTTTGTTATAAATAAGTTCTGCTTCTAATATTTTAGTAAGTTTTTACTTCAAAAATTATAATAATATAGAAACTTCAACTTTGTAAAAGATAAAAATCAAAACATTGAATTGCATAATGTTTAATTTAACAGAGAGAATTATATTAAATTTAATGTTTATGATCATATATGTTTAAAGCTCCTCCGGCTAGAAGAACTGCATCTGCCCCAGCTCGTACAAGTAGCGCTGCTTCTCAATTACCTAGTACTTGGAGTGGACAAAAATTATCCTCACAAGGAAAAGCAGCTACTCCTAGTAAGAGAGGTATGTTTAACACATTATTTTATTCTAATCATGTATTTGAAGTTATTACCTATCTGTAATATAAATATATTTCTGTGCACCCCTATTTAACAAATATTTGCAGCACTATGATAATTCTTCTCATAAATTCTCTCTTTTGCTTAGAGTTTTTGGTAATATTTCCATAAAATATGTTATAATATATCTTAATGAAATTGCAATAAAGATAATATACATTGGACCTGTCCCTCACTATCTGGTTGTCCCATTTGGACTTGACCAAACTCATAATGGGCTTATTTAAAAGGCCCTCTTAGTGCCCAGGGGGCAAAAAGAGTTTAAAAAAAGACTATAAATTGAATTTAAGATGGATTTTTTTTCACATTTCTTAACTTAGAGTTAGGTTGCATTTTAAATTTAAGATATTCTTCATCACTCTTAAAAAAATTTAGAAATTGTTAATTTTGGGAAAGAACAAATAACTGTAAAGCTAAATATAAGCAATGTAAAGAAATAAAAGTACTTGGAATGCAAACTTTTGAATGAAAAGGAGGAGGCATTATGGATTTCTCAATTGAAAATTATTCTATAAAAATCATTATTCCCAGAAAAGATGAGTCTTGGAATCAATATATTTTGTCTTTAAAACAGAAGTTTGTTGTAAAAAGAAAATACTATTTTAGTTTTATTTAATAAATTTTATTAAACCATGTTTTCTTCNATTAAAAAATTAGTCCTAGTTTCTAATATATTAATATTCAAATTATTCTATGAAGTGAAATCATATGCTGAAGATGGTCTTGAAAAGGCTGGAAATATCCTGAAATTTTTTAAAGTATCAACTGAACATTAAGATTACTTTCTTTTCTTTTTGGATTCCTTCAGTTTTGATTGAATCGGATTTATTTTATGCCAATTTTGTTTGCACCATCTCCTCCAAGAACACATCACCGGTGTAAAATGAGGGCAGCCTGTAGTTCAAACTGTATAACCATGAACATACATAATTTGTAATAAATCTATGAGAAATCAGAATTTGATTTACAGTGACTCACTTAACAATGATTTTCAAAAAAATTAAGTTATAAAAACAGGACTAGCTGTATTGAAAATGTTATTGTTTTTCATTCTACTAAATTTGGATAGATATATTAGCATAAATAACTTACAGTTTTGAAAACAGTAATTTATTAAGGTGACTTTAATGCTTAATTTGTAGCATCAGTCATCTCAGCAGCATACTAATCTTAAGTTACTATCAATTCCAAACCAAATAAGTGGTGTTAATTGTGTAATATTAATGCTAGATATGATTCAAGATTATTTTTATTATAGTTCACGTATAAATGTAATTTTTTTTCCTATGTCTAAAAGTAATAAATGAAGTGTAAACTAAAAATATTTAATATGCATAATTAATTACAAAATATATACATAAATTTAAAAAATTATGTTTTTTAGCCCGTCCCAAATCCGCTGAACCGACTCTAGGTCTCTCAAAACGAGACAGTAAATCTCCCAAGCATTTAACCAAGCAATCTATTAGTATTCCAGAAAGTAGCGCTAAACCTAAGGAAAATTTAGCAGGACCATCTGAATCTCCCACTAAAAAGGATACAAAACATAAAGCAGGTAAATACATATAATTTATTGAATCTCTTTCTCCACATTGGCTAAAAATAAAAATTATAATGTTAAAGATGTTAAGCAAAACAAAATACACCAAGGAATCGTAAAATAAACTCCAGTGTATGTTTTACTGATGGAAAATATAAATTTTCTAAATATTTACTGCTAAATCAGTAACTTTTTTTCATACTTCTAAACTTCTTTAGCATGTTTTTTATTTACAATACTTTCACTTACAAAGAATATGTATATAATTACCCTGTAATTCTTACTGTTTAGTTTTTTGATTTCGTTAGTTATGGCAATGCAGTGCATGAGTGATCTGCTTAGGGGAATGCTTTCCAGGAAGTCTTTTAAGAGTAACTGGTCCTTATTTAGGCATTAAAGATGTGTAGTAAACCTGAAAAACTCCACTTGACCAGCCCATCCTGTCAAGGCAAAAACACAACTGAACTACTAGTGTTCAGAGAATGGAACTGCTTGGCTACTGGTGGACACCATAATTCTTACATTCATTACTTATTATGTAATAATTCTGCCTCCTTTGTTCGAACTTTTACACTTCTATTTTATGCTTTCTGAACTAAAATTATAATTTGTGTTTTTGCAGCATCTTTCAAATGTTCCCATCCCATTGTCATCTTGTTTGGAAGGCTGTATTTATGAGTTGTAAAATTTTGAAAATTCAACACATTAAAAAATGAAGTTTTAAATTGAAAAACTCTGATAAATGAATTTAAAAATAGATATCTTAATCTTAAAAATTAGCGAATGACTAAAGTTATTGATAATATTTTATTAATAAATAACTTATTCTTCTGAATTGCAGGTCGAACTAGTTTCAAAACACCAAAAACTTCGGAACAAGTTTCTCATGCTGTTAAACCCCGTCCAATACATGCTTCTGCATCGGCAACTGCTGTAGTTAATGGAGAGGATGGAAAAATATGGTTGAAACCTTCTACTTCGGAGGCAAAAACTATTCAATGTGATAAAGATAAAGAAAAACCAACTATGAAAGAAAGCAAAGATTCTTCAAAGGATAGTTTATCAGATGAGACTTCTATGGGTAAAACTAATAATGTAGTAGAAAAAAGTGATAAAAAAGATGCTACCCGGCCAAACACTTTGCCGTCTGTTAATGGAATGGATTTAAAAAGTGAAAGATTAAATGGTAAATGATTAAATTTTTTAAGATAAAAACCAGTGATGTTAAAATGAAATAATTAGATATCTTAATGTAAAGTTTTTAAAAGGCAGTCATAAAGTCACATAATAGATGATACAATGTAGATGCTCAGTTTTTTTTAATCACCTTCTGTGTCAAAAATCTTTCAATACTTATTTGACAAATATTACATAAATAGTACAGTACATACTTGAATCACATGAATCAACTATGAAATTTAATAAATTATTGACTATCATCACTTGGTGATTTCCTGTTTTTACAACTGGTATAAATTTTCTGTTATGGTGTACAAAATACTGTATTTAAATGTAATTTTTTCATTATCTCTGTGTTTCAATGTATACAGGTTGCTCATTTTACACCAGATTGAGTTATACCAAATTAAATTGATAATAATGATTTCAAATTTTCCACAAAAAATCTTTTTCCATAATGTGTAGAAAATTTTTTGTAAATGCTAAATGCAAATATTTGTATAAGAATTAACAAATTTAGTAAAAACATTTAGACACTCAAACAGAAGAGGAGACAAATGACGATAAACTAGATTGTGTTATAAAGATAATAACTACTGATGCCCTTAAATCAATGGGTTGACTAATGCCAACTCATTGATTGAAGAGCATTGTGAAGTGGGCCCTGACTAGGAGTGAAGTGACTTAGGAAGTGATTAAATGAAGGCTTAGCACTTTATTATGAAATTCTCATGAAGAGGAAAAGAAAAGCAAGGGAAAATAACTTTGGATTCATATTTTAAAAGATGTATGATCCTAGGGCAATCATTTATAGAACTGATGTTGCATCCAATGATGCTGCTACATGAAATTGATACAAGAGTGGGATAAAAATTGCATTGTCAATTTTTGTTATAAATAAATAAGTTATTATTTTGTATTAGTCAAATTATATTGTTATTATTGAAAAAATTCACATTCCTATTTATTCCTTAATAGTATAGATTTAGTTTGAAAAAAGAGAAACTAATCTTAATTGTCAACTGACAATTAAGATAGTTTAAAAAATTACTTAAACTATCAACTAAATATTAAAAAATTAGTCCTAGTTTCTAATATATTAATATTCAAATTATTCTATGAAGTGAAATCATATGCTGAAGATGGTCTTGAAAAGGCTGGAAATATCCTGAAATTTTTTAAAGTATCAACTGAACATTAAGATTACTTTCTTTTCTTTTTGGATTCCTTCAGTTTTGATTGAATCGGATTTATTTTATGCCAATTTTGTTTGCACCATCTCCTCCAAGAACACATCACCGGTGTAAAATGAGGGCAGCCTGTAGTTCAAACTGTATAACCATGAACATACATAATTTGTAATAAATCTATGAGAAATCAGAATTTGATTTACAGTGACTCACTTAACAATGATTTTCAAAAAAATTAAGTTATAAAAACAGGACTAGCTGTATTGAAAATGTTATTGTTTTTCATTCTACTAAATTTGGATAGATATATTAGCATAAATAACTTACAGTTTTGAAAACAGTAATTTATTAAGGTGACTTTAATGCTTAATTTGTAGCATCAGTCATCTCAGCAGCATACTAATCTTAAGTTACTATCAATTCCAAACCAAATAAGTGGTGTTAATTGTGTAATATTAATGCTAGATATGATTCAAGATTATTTTTATTATAGTTCACGTATAAATGTAATTTTTTTTCCTATGTCTAAAAGTAATAAATGAAGTGTAAACTAAAAATATTTAATATGCATAATTAATTACAAAATATATACATAAATTTAAAAAATTATAGATTAAGTAACGACAAAGTATATAATATTGAGAATATCACAGCACGAATTTTAGAAAGAATATATCCCTGAAAATATTTAAATTATCATAAAATGGTCATTTTAATGAGAGTGTTAAAATATAAAAATCTCATTTTATTTTGAGATTTAAAAAAAAAAACATAATTAATAAAGTTAATTTTATATTTAGACTCTTCCTCACAAGCTGAACCTCTTCCTGGTCCAGTACAGCTAACAACAGTTAGGTCTCCAGAAGAAGTTACGGGAGTGAAATCGCCAGATCCAGAATCTTGGACTGTACCGATAGAAACAGGTAAAGGGTTAGAATGGACTGATGGACAAACTCCAGGTATTGTTCTTATTTCATCCAAAGAAAGTACACACCTATCCACAATCATAATCCTGGCATATGACAATTTCACTGATTTATGGTTTAAAACAACTTTTAACAACCCCAAAATTTTACATTATATATATATATATATATATAGAAAAATAATAGTTAAAAAAAAAATGCTTATAAATTTTCTAAAATTAAAATTGCTTTAAGTTTTCAAAATTTTTCATTCAGAATTTTATGTAAAGATACAGTACTTCATTAATCAGGAAATATATTTTTATGTGGCTTAAAGAGCTCTAAATTTTTTTTTCTTATTCTATCATTTTATCATTTTTCATCATATAATTTTAAATTCTACAAAGTAGCTATTTATTAATATGCTCAAATGACCAAACAATTATTATAAAAAGATTTTTGGACTTTCTTAAACTGCTTCGTAATATGAGATATTGTTTAAGATAACAGCTTATTTACAATTATAAAAATGATGATAACTGTATCATAGTTTATGATTTATAAAAAATGATATAATTAGAGCATTAAAAATAAAATGCTCCAAATTTATTTCCAAAGTGCATTAATGTAATGTAATGTTAAATGCTATAGTTTCCAAACTGTTAAGCATTTCAACATTTTGAAATTGTTTCTTGTAGTTAATTTAAAACATTTTTAATTATGAAAATATATACAATTTTACTCTTCAATTTTCATAATGTTGTAACTATGTAAAAAATTTTTAATATTTATTTGATCACTTATATCACTTTTTTGCTGAAAGTTGTGTAACTTTTTTTAATCCTTATAGTCATTGTTTTTAACATTAAAATTGCAAGTAAAACTGAAGAAGTATTAATTTAACAATATATTAACATTTTTGAAACTTTTAAAATTTTCATAACCTGTATGAACAAGTGTTCAATACATCATTTGAATCTTTGTTTGAACAGTTTCTCAAAATGTCTTTAGAAGGGTTGTGTAGACAATGCATATGTAGTCTTTCCCAAAATAAGAATAGAGCTGATGTGTTAAATCTTAAATATGTATCATTCCACTGCCATTATTAAGCAATAAATGAAGTGAGTCGTGTTGAACCCTGTAATTTGAACCTTAATATAATCCCTGTTTACATGACTTATAAATTTCAATTATTTCTAATAATCATAAGTCTGTGATATCACATACTAGAGAGATAATTTTAGCCTTTTCCCACTGCAGTTTTATCCCACGTTCATTGCAAATACTTCTAGTGCTGTTGAATGTAAACCCTTTTCCTACTAAGTAAACATGCCTTTTAATTGTACTGTTTACATTATTGGATGTTGCTTCAACATATTTCATGTCAATCCCCCATATCCTGTCTTCTAATATAGCATAATATAAGCACCAGGCTTCTATGTAGAGGTCACATGGTCCTTATCATTACATAGCAGTTGAAACACCAGATTCAGATTCAGATTCTTTTAATGAAACATACAAAAAATTAGTACATACTTGGCGCCATTTGCACACAGCCAAGTGAATTCAGAAACAAAGAAAGTGAGTACAGTGAATAAATGTAATTGAAATATTATATAGAAAAAAAATAAATAAAATTAAGATTAACAAATAAGAAATGATAAAACATTTACAAATTACAAGAATAATATAAAACAATACACACAAAACAAAAACGTTGCGACATTGTGGTAGCCCACCTAAAGATGCACTATGCAACAGAGAGGTTCTGAGAAGCCTCAAAAAGTTTTTGTCTTTGAATTCTGTCGTTTCTTTTCTACATCTTTTATGTTCTTTCAAATCCTTTCATGTTATTTCTTACTTTCAAGTTGTCACTTTTTCTTATCAGTTCCCCCCCTTTTTTTGTCCTACTTCTATTCCTTGTTTTCATTCTTCACTTCACTTCACAATTTAAGCGTATCGTGGACCTACAAAAGTCAGGTCATAATTTTTAATTTTCTAGTAAGTCAAGTGGACCTGCTACCACATAGATAACATGCACAAAAATAAGAATGAGGCCAATGAGAAAGTTCCTCAAGATTCTATTGTTAAGAGTTGAATTGGCACCAGTTGCGCCAATGCTGCAAAAACACAGTTGAGATTTCAAGGTATTCCACTAAGGGTTCCACAAACTTACACAAACATTTGTTTGTTTAAGCCAGTCTGTTAATGCAGTAGGATGAATCCTATATCCTAAGGTGGCATCTCAGCAAACCCTGAAAACACAAAATGCAAAAAAAGGATATAATGCAGTGAAGAGAAATCACTGATGATCGAGCGGTGTCTCGAAATTGTGCTTGGTGCAATTCCAGCTGAAATCCATGGAAATCCATTTATAACAAATATTGCTCATCATCATTTAAGCTATTCTGCTGTGTATACCAATTAGCTGCGTGTTATATCCAGCCAACCTTGGGTTTCCTTGTTCTCTTCTTTTTTTTATCTTGCTGAGAATTAGCCTCAATGCTCTTATCAGGTCTTCCACCATAGTCTTAACCATGCTGGGCTGTCACCTTTCTTCATAATTTAGCTCTCTATTCATGTAGACTGGCTGTAATATGTGTCTACTCATCTTATTATTGTCCTGAAAGCCAATTTCTTGAATTGAACAGGTCATGGGATACTATTGGAATGTAAAATAGCAAGCTTTCTGTAAACCTTGGTTCCCACTAATTTTATGTAATGTACTTTTCAATATATTTGTAATGTTATATTTAAGATTCTGGAATGAAACATTCCAGAATCTTAAATATAACATTACAAAAGCTCATTGTTTCATTTGCTTGTTAAGTTTAAATATATGGAATATGTGTTCTAATTTTTAATTTGTTTTACATAATTAAATATATGACTGCCTGAGAATAGGCATTAAATACATCTTAAATGGTAGCATCCAAAGTTAGTAAATTGATAGAGAAATAAGAAGTAAAATTGTTTACTTTAACAGAATCTTTATGAGATGACATTCCTGATATTACATTCATGCTGACTAATGTCAATGCAGTTCTAGACTTGACATAATTGACAAAACTGAAGCTACTTGAACAAATAATCCATACTACCATTCAAGCCATTTTACAACTAACGACACAAATACTAATGTGATACCAAAATGCCCTAGTTAAACTTTAAATTATAATAAAATTTTATTACTTCAAAACAAGAAAACATTCCAAATTATTTCACATGTTAAAAGTTTGAAAGAAATGTTAGTACTAAATACTTTCTAGTACAGACAATATAAAACATCTGTTTAAATCACTTCTTTATCACAAATGGTGCATAAATAATTACATAATGTTTTAATATGCAAGGAAGACCAAAATCATTTTGACAAAGAATTTTCAATCCTTAAACTTGCTTCCAAAACAAAATAAATATGAAATATATAAGTAATAGTAAGAAGAACAAATTTTAAAAGTTTAAAATAATAAAATATCCTNTTTAAATTATAATAAAATTTATACATTACATAACAAAATGTACAGAATTAACAAGAAAACAGATAGAAACAACCCAATATAGTTTAGGAATGGAATTTTGGAAATTGTGATAATTTCAAATTCTATTAAACTCCATTAGAAATCCTATTGTCAGTAAATAAAAATATGATTTATGTCTTAAGCTTTATTATTTGTTTTTACTTGAGCATAAAATTATTTTAAAAGCACTGTGTCTAAAGAAAATATGATGATGAAATTTCTGTATAAATGGATTCATGTCAAGATCGAATGTAAGCTTAATGATGCTAATAATAATCATATTTAATAGCAATTTAGGATGTGTTTATATGACAAGCAAGCCAATGACAGTATATTTTGTATGAAATATACTATATCATTGGCTTGCTTGCTTAGTTACTTCCACCTAGATGCACTTTTAGTATAAGCATCAGCTGACAAATTGTACAGAGGGTCTATAATAAAATTTTACATTCTTTTATATCCACAGCAGTACATTCTTGCAAGATTTCTAGAAATATTCTTATGCTTTCTATAATTTTGGAATTTTCCAATTAATGCCAAGATTCCTACAAGAATTATTAGCTAATGCAATTATTTTGTACTTCAAGAATTTCATAAAACTATTTCTTGCAGTAATTCAACATATATTTTTAAATTACAATTAATTTTATGTTTAAATTTTTCTGACAATGATTGTTCTTCATATATTTTAATCAACTTAAAAAAAATTTTTTAACTTATTTTAATGAAAACCTTGGAGTGATGTCCAGTTTTTATTAAAAATATCCTAATATTTTATCCATTAAATGTAATAATTATACTTGTAAAATATCTTAATTTTTTTATTGAAAGATATTCAATTGCATATTTTTTTCGTCGGATATTTTTTAAAAAATTAATTTCCTTTAATTAAATGAATTATTGTTTGATGTAATATCAAAACTCTTTTTAAAAACTTGATTGAAATTAATTTTCACACTTTGTAAATCTTTTTTACAGTAAAATTGTCATAAAATTCAATATTATAATTTTTTTTCCTTCTTTTTATTCCCCTTTTTGCCACTTAAAAAACCAAAAACAAGTGATAAATTTTTCATTATTTTCATTTACTTTTTGCACAGAATGTTATTTAAAATATAAGTTATTTATATTTCCTTAATTTAAATATAATTTTTGCATTTTATTTTTTAAGTTTAAGCTGACAAATAATATTGAAAGTATATATCTTAATATTTAAATTCTGTCATTTGTATTTTATACATTTTCTTTTTAATGATTTAGAAATTGTCTGCTTAAAATACCATGAAATTTAACTTGTTGTTATTTATAATTAATTTTTAACTAATGCAATTATGTGATAATTTTAGGTGAAGAACCTGTTCGAGCAAAAAGTCCCCCACCAGTGATACCTAGTAAACCTGTAGAAATTATTCCATCTGCTGTAAATTCAGAACCAGTTATTACACAAGTGGAACCTGCCCCTAGTGAATCTGGTAGGAAATATCTTTTAAAATTTTGTTTATAAATATATAAATAAGATTACAAATAAGTAAAAATAAGACATTCCACAACTACCTTTTTATAATGTAAACATATCTGCATTATGTGTTCTTCTTTATTTGTTAAGTGAAACAAATTTTTTGTGTGAAACAAATTTGTTAAGTGAAACAAATTTTTAAGTGAAATTGTAAAATTTACGTTAGTGGAATGAATTATTTCATTTTTAAATGATCATCTTGTAAATATCATCAGCCTTAATATAATTATTCACTGTATGATACAGACATCTCTGGTGCTTCCTTCTTTTGTCAATCTTATCTCATTTCTTTTGAGGTCATCTTGCTGTCTTTCTGTTCCTCTCTCTCTCCATTCTCTGGACATTCATCTCATTGCTCTTCTTGTCCATTGGTTATGCTACATTCTTCCAGTATGTTCTGCTAATCACATTGTTCTCTTGTATCTTTTATTTATATCTTCCTTTTTAAACCATATATACTGTACTGTACATATGAAAGAAAGGTCTGAAAGTTTCCAGCTTAAACAAGTTATAAAAACATTCAAGAAAATCAAACAATATTACTTATTTTTCAATTTATTCTCCCTTCATTACAATATATGTTATGCATTTTTGAAAAAAGTCTTCTCAGTTTAGCAGCAATAGTATTTCTTATCTTTAGACTGAAAATATCATAAAACAGCAGAATTCATTATTGGAAATGTTTTTCCTCTTAAGTCAGATTTCTATGTTGAAAACAGATAATAACTGAGACTAGGTCTGGTTTGTAGAAAGAATGGCTAATTTCTGTGAAGAAATCACATTCAAGAACTATCTCCTTTACAATTGTAGCTATTATGGATGAGCCCTGACTCAGTTTTTTCATCTTTTTTCTTTGGCAACATTTTACAGTTTCTGTAACCAAGAAGCATAACATTCACGATTTATGATTCTGTTTCTCTCTTTAAAATAATTTATCTGGTTATCCTCACAATCCCAACAAACAATAGTTATTAAGTTTATGTTAGTAGTGAAACTTTTGCTTTTCTAGGAGAGTTACATTCACATGAAGCCACTCTACTGATTCTCTTTTAGATAAAGACCATAATACATAGCATAGTCACATTTCCAGTTACAGTAGATGATTAAACATCGTTTTTTTCTGAATCAGCATGTTTTGATGAATTTGCTCATATATAACTTTGTGAATCCAGTGAAATTTTTGAAGTACAACTATATGAAGTGAAGCTTTGAACTTTCTCTGTTATATATTTTATTAAATGTTTTGTTTTGATTTTTCTATAGCAAGTTACAAATTTTGTGTATTATGTATTTATGAATTAGTTTTAGTTGTTTTAATTATATGCATTGATTCTTATATTTTAAGTATTTTCTAAAAATTTGATAGAAATGAACTAATATTAATTGAAATTCAATCCAATCAATCTTTATTTGATATAACAAGTGTTATTACAAAGGGGGTTAAAAAACGTTGTTATTTTAAGTTTGATACATGAACAAAGAAATTATATAATTTATACAAAGTTAGCATGGCAAAACTATCACTGAATAAAATTTGGTAACAAAAATCAGATGGCAGTGTAGCAACTCGTACATCCAAAATAATATTGCAAGATTCAAGGTGTTTTCTCATATCCACCGTAGTCGTTCCACAAAAAGAACATTCGGAGTCATATAAGACATTAATTATTTTACCATTTAGGTTTATCAAAAACCTATTTAGTCTAAATTGTGCAGTAAATGACTTTATTTTATAACTCAAATTAGACAATAAATAAGGCACTGGACTCCACATTCCATTAAGAAAAATTTCACTGTTTCAACCTCTTTCACTCAAATGATGAACATCTTTTAGCCAATATAAGTCTCTTAGTCATTGATCACAATCCAAAAAGAACAAAGTTTCAATTAAATACATATAACTAGAGGACAATCGAATATTATTTAGTAATCCTTTAGCAATAGTAGACCATGGCTTCAAAAAAGAATTACCATATATCTGTGAAAGTTTTGTATATATCAACTTTCAATAGTCATCATTCAGTAGATCAATAAGTTTCCTCCAAAATCTAAACAATTTTATCAACAGTCCAATAGCAAGAGGAGGTCTTCCCAATTCCATTCTCACTGCAGATCCTTAGACAGATCTATTAATATGGAACACCTGCTTAAAATAGAATAGCTGTATTAGTTCAAATTTGTCTACTAAAAGACTGCCACAAACCAGAAAAGCATAAAAGAATCAATCAAAGAATCAAATAATTTAAAATAATTATTTAATGAAGATGCTTTAATTTTAATAAGTTACTTGATGAGATTGGAGATTTTAGATCTTGCAGAAAGTAAACCTTTATTTAAAAGATAGGAGAATGTGCCATGTGAAGAAAAATAAATACCTAGATATTTAAAATTTGACACAATTTCCAGTTTATGATTTTCTAAATTGAAATTATCTGTTTTTTTAAGTTTTCCACCTCACGAAAAAATCATAAGCTTTGTCTTTTCCGAATTAATTATCAATTGATTGTCACAGTATCGCCAAGTAAGATTAAGTTTTTCTCTAAGCAAAGAAGCTGAATTAGCCAAGAGAAGAATATCATCAGCATAAAGAAGACTGTTAATTTTGACATGAGAAGACGATGCTATCATAGAACTTTGACCTCTCAGAAGGTTAGGAAGATCATTCAAAAACAAAATAAAAAGGATAGGACTCAGTGATTCTCCTTGAGGTAACCCTCTATTGGACTCAATATAATTAGTACAAAATGAAAAAGTTTCTATAAGATATCTAGTATTATAAAACAGACTCTTAAGTAAGTTGACAAACAACACAGAAAGACCAATGCTCCTAAGCTTATATTATAACAAATCATAATTGACTGTATCGAAAGCTTTCTTGAGATCAATAAGTATATCAATCAAGCAGTATATAGTTTCCTTTGTTTCCTCGAAAGCAATATTTGAATAAGACCAGTCAAAATAAACAAATTGTATTCAATGCCTCTATTTTTAACAAATGCTCCTTGGAGAGGTGTAACAATATTAAACTCATTCATCCAATTCCAGAGACGATTTGCCATAATAGTTGAAAAAACCTTTCTAAATACACTGATTAAAGCAATAGGTCTATAATTAGTTGATGTCTGCCTACATCCCCTCATAAATCATTCTTAAAGCAATTTGTTTCCAAGATAAAGAGCAGCTAGACGAAAAGGAGTTAAACATATTCAATATATCTAGTAATATTTCTTTAGAAAGGTATTTTATCATTTCGTTCCTTATATTATCAAGACCTGGGGCCTTAGATGGTTTTAATTTTCTGATTACAGTTTCCAATTCACTCAGTGATAAGATCTTCCAAAAGAGGAAGATTATTACCAAAACTTAAATCAGTATAAATTACTGTATTTGGTTCCAGCGAAATACTCTTGCAAATAATTCACCAATCCGAGGGAGATATAGCATTTTCACACAGTTTCTTAATTCAAAATTTATTAACTAGTGACCAAAAATCACTAGTATTTTTTGTCTTCAATAATGAGTTTATTTAACTAAAAATAACTTTTCTTCGCCTTACTTAGCAACTTGTAACTTTTATTTAATTTACAGCATTTGTCCAATAGATTTCTAGTTTTGTTTCTACAAAACATTTGTAGTACTCAGTTCTTTGTTTTCTTTAAGCGTAGACACTGAGGATCAAACCATTGCTTCTCAAATGATAATAAAATAAATATTTTTCTTAACCATTCCACATCGTAATGCTGAATTCAACAAAGTCTTCAATAGTTCATCATAGTAACTCTGCACATCCAACAGAAAGGTATATAGCAAGTTTATCAAAGATAAATAGTCATCCTATCTTTCTTGTTTCCATATGTAGCGAATTTTTGGAAGTTTCAGAGTCAATACACTATCCATCATAAATTTGAATAAAATGGCAAAACTGTATTTGGGACAAGACTATGTCTTGGAGACTCACTACTAAGCGGAATCACTTTGACGCTGAAGGCAGGTCTCATTCTCATTTTCCAATCTTTTTTGGTATTGCTGCTTTTGGGCGCAATCGTTCAAACTTTGCCGGCCACGACCATCAGATCATCTACCATGCATTTTTGATGAAATTAACCTATCCAATTTCGAAATTCTCTCCATTGCATGTCAGCCCGGGTTGAATTTTTGTCGATATGTAATGAAAATTTCCCGTTTTTGAAAAAAAATAATCATGGTTATTGTATCGTCTGAAATTACTTTTTTATTTTGCATAAACAATATACAATTTAACCCGATTATAACATCATCGGATATAACAACAACCCTAATATAACGTCAAATTTTTATTGGTCCCACGATTTTAGTATACTAGATAATGTTAAAAAACCTACTTGTAACGACACCCTGTTTTAATGTCATATTTGAAGCACTCCCAAATTTACAAAAATAAGATTACAAATTTTATTTAACGTAGAAGAAACTACATGTTCAGTCCTAAGGTCAGAGTTCACTTCTTAAAATGGGTTGTACTCTCCTCCACCTGACTTCGGTGGGGTGATATGCCTGTTTTGCCTGTTTGTAGAAGAGGGTCGCTATTTTGTATTTTATTTTGACTCGGTTCTCGGTCCCCTGACTACCTACAAGTCTGGATTTTTTATGCGCAAATGATTTGGGCACTTAATACTCTGTGCCAAATATCAACTCTCGACATGTACTCCTTCATACTCTATGCTGGTAACATAAAATGGCAGTACAATTTTATAAACAAGACAGTCTTTTCGATGATATTGAAATTGGAAAATGATCAGAATTGAAATATCAAAAACTCTAAAATCCAGTAATCTGTCCAATAAATTTACATTTACTGTTATTAGATCTATAACGGATAGACCAACTGTGGGAAGAAAAGTAAATTTAGCTGGGTAGTCTGATGACCATTTAAAATATACAATCCATACGACTTAATCAATTGTAAAAAACTTTTTCCTCTTCCATTTAATATTAAATCATTAGATCTTTGAGAATTTAAAACATTAGTATTACTCCCAGCATAAAAATTATCTAGTTCCTCGCCTATTCTAGCATTCATATCTCCCAAAATAACTATATCATCCTCATAGAAATTAATCAACAAGTCTTCCATTTTTTTTAACAGTACATCATAAAGATCTATTCTTAAATAATCAAGAACAATTATCAAACTATGACTAGGTGAACAAAAATTTTTCTTATAATTAAATCTAATCACCATTAGATTGTCAGAGTTAAACAACATTTCCAAAGAACCTAATTTTTGGGAAACTGCAAGAATGAGACCGTCATATGGACAACCAGGACCAATTGGTTTTCTAGCAAATTGTTCATATAAAAACAAATCTGGGTTCAACAAAGAAAGTACCGGTTTATAAGAATTAGTTGATCAAGTCTCAGTAAAAGCAACTAAATTATAATTTTACAATAAATATGTAAACTCTTGGTCATTCACTGTTCCTTGACAATTCCAAGACAATATTCTCATTACTAAAGCTTTATTTCTCTCTTTAGTAATTGTTCCACTTAACCCTTTTGGCTGAATTTGTCTAAAAAAGTATCAATCTTCTGTAATCTATTAGTTTCTAAATTGAAAGTGAATTTGTCACCACCAATTGTCAGGCAACTCTTTTTTATTCAAAGATTTAGCTTCCGTAAAAAAAGGCAACAATTTTCTATGCCTTAGTCTTGGTCTATATGACAAATCACCAAAGACTCTAATGCACGAGTAGGACGACAACGCCTTAATTTTCTTTAAATTTTTAAAAATAACTCTTTCGTCATCTTGAGTATAAAGCTCAAACAACATAAACAGAGTTCCCAATATACAATAACTATTAATAAATGGATTAGACTCCCCGTTTTGTCTTTTAAATAATTCAATAAAGCCATTATCATTATTAACTAATTCTTCGTCATTACCACTCAAATCAGAAATGATAATGTTATTTTTCTTCAAATCGTTGTGTACAGAGTCTAAATAATAATTCTGAAGAGAAAATTTATTAAATTAATTGAAATTTATTGTCACTTAATGCGTACAGAGTATGAAAAATTTTTAAGAAAAGAAGTTGATAATGCAGCTTACAATAAATTGCATTTTGGAATCAAATCAGATATAAATTGGATTCTATCCCTGCAAGCACCATACCCAGGAATTTTTTATTCTTATAGATAATAAGACAATACACTTGAGTAAATCAATTTTATATTTTAATTTTTGCTCTATTGTACGACTGAAGAGCTTTCAGACATGCAAAATCTATCCAATATACAAATATATAAATAATATTGTAAGACAAAGACAACCAGATGTTTTCTTGTATAATTTTAAGCTTACAAAACTTTTTTATGATATCATTTGAGAGATAGATTGACATGAGAAAAATATGTTAAATGTAACAGTTATTATGTTATAATATCTGACCAAATAAACAGCCAGATTCACTTCAGACTATGTTAAGTCTAATTAATTAACACATAATTAAACTATTTGACTAGACAAAAGCAGTTAAGCTGCTATATCATGTTCAAACCTGCAACTTATGCTTTTTGCACAGATTTGTTGGCAATTACACTATCCATATGATATTCTAAATTAAATTCAATACAAGGTAGCAACTTAACTAACTAGGCTGTAGCCAAATCGTTTAATAATGTGTTAATTAATTAGTCTAAATATTGCCTAATGTGAATTCAGTTGTTTGTTTGGTTAATAAAGTGTATCAGATTGTTTGTATACATTATAATTTCTGACTTTAAATTTATTTAGTCAGAGTTTTTGGAGTGCAATTTGAAAAACATTGTAGATCTATAAATTTCCACTGTTGTCTGTCTGTCCTTTAATCTCAAGAACAGAATTAGATAGATGAAATCTGAGACTAACTATAGAAAACTTAGGGGCAGGAAGCCCCAATTAACTATATAAGAATTTCTGATGCAAACCAGAAGTCATGTTATTTCAATTGAAAACTTCCCCTGAAAGGTGTTAGATAGATGACTAGCACAACTGTATTGTTAAAGAGAAAATATGAAAATACATTCAAGTCCACATAAGTCATCATAGGTATAACTAGACACTGTCAGTTTTCTGTGATCCCAGCCGACTTACATAAGCATTAATGTTAAAAATCTCCAGTTTACTCTACACTGTTTAACTTGCCACTACTGGATACTTTGGGCATACTTAAATTAAATTGGCATACTTTTTCTGTCCCACACTCATTTAGACATCTGATAAGTCAACTCCCCTCCTGAAAAAAATGAGTTCACACCACACAGCTTAATGTCACAGCAGAATCCAATTTTACATTTTCTCACTGTTCATTCATGCGTTATTTGCAGTAAGTGTTTCACATTTCTCTTAGAAATGAGTATCCAAAACCTAACAACGCTTATGCTAAAAGAAAAATACAAACTTGTATCTGAATTTGAATGCAATAAAACTTTGCAAGCCAAATTTGCCAAACAAGAAAACCTTCCAAGAACAACATTGGTGGGAATTCTAAAGAAGAAAGAGGAAATTAAGAAACTTTTTCTTGGGTCTTCATCGCGGCTATCTCGAAAATGCCAGAGAAGGTCGTTGTACAAAGATGTCAAAGATGCTCTGGTACGTTGACTAAAGCAAATTTGTTTATTGAATCTTCCTGTTTCAGGACCAGTACTGAAAGAAAAAGCGATGGAAATCGCTGAGGTACTTGGAGTAGAAACCAACATTAGTGCCAGTGATGGATGGTCAGAGCGATACATTGCATGTACTGTATAAAGCACTACTGTATTTTCCTAATTGTAGTTTTGTGATTTTTTTCAATTTTGTTTTAGTCATCATATCGGATAACTCGACACATTTCCACTTTCCCTTGGGGTGTCAACTTATGCATATTCGACTGTAATTGCTCATTCACAAAATGGGGTTATTCTCCATGATCTATTTATTACAAAAACAAGTTCATTAAAATTAAATTGTAATGCACTATCCTACTTAATAGGCAGTATGCATACCATGAAACATTGACATTGTATGGTAAACATTGAAATAAAATATTTATTTTGTCTTTAATTGCTATTTATTTGCACCAGTTAAGAGGCTCTTAAATGTTAGCATTATCAAAAAATTTTTTATGATAATAAGTATAGAAAAATGTGCTCATCTCTCTATGAGTCAACTTCCCAATAGGCATTTAATGTTCTGCATGGTAAGTATCAATCAGTAAGAATTCATTAACGGTTATGCAATAAGGGGTCTATGTTCAAATCTGATTTTTAAAAAAATCCAAGTAAATTATCTTGCAGTGATTTGTGATCAGTTTGCATATAACTAAATTCTATGTTAATATTTTTTGATATTATTATTTTACTAATTTATTTTATTAACTTATATATATGACTTACTAAACATAATAACAGTCTGAAACATTTCATTATAGCACCTAAAGTTCCACCAAGCACGGAAGTGCCGAATGTAGAGATGGTTTCACCTTCGGCCGGAAGAATGTTAGCTTCGGATGTTCTGGACCGTGCAAGAAGTAGGTTAGATCAATTTTGGAGTAAAAACAAATAACATACAACTTTTACATATTGAATAGAACGTTCTAACAAAAAAAAATTATTGTATGTTATCTATTAATTAAAAGATGATGAGATATGATGACAACGGTCACATTTTAATCAGGAAAAATTTATGAACAAAAAAAAATATACAGAAAGTAGGGGAAAATAAGTGTTTTTTAATATAATGTATGTTGTGTAAATATTTTGATTTATTTCCTGTTTTGTACTTGGAATTAATTTTTTATATTATTTAATTTTTTCTTGTTGACAAAAATATTTTATAAAATTTTGACATGGTTTACGCTTAAATATATTGTAACGAAAATCGATTGCGATTTCTGGAAATACACTATAATCTTATATCAGTCACATAAATATATTTATTTTAAAATACGCCTCGTCGTAACTGGTAGTTAGTAAGATGCGTACATTCATCTTACTATCTATCAGTTGATGACGAATGATGACAGCATTTATTTTCATTTTATAGCTCTATTTTTCATATATTCTCTTAATATCAAGATTAAATATGGTGAAAATTATTTTCCATAAACATATAAAAATGTATGTTTTGTACTTGTACATTCCGAAAATAATTTCTCATTTAAAACTGCCAAATGTGTATTCAATGTAAGGACGAGTGGTAAAATAAAAGTTAAATTAATTAAATTTAACTTAACAATTTATTTATATATTTAAAATAAAAGATGATATAAAAATTCAAAATGCAAATTTGTCTAAATAAATGTAAAATATAAATGATTTTATTCACAAATCTTTATTTTTCTTTCTAATATTTCACAGTCAAAATCATCGTTATCAAATTTAAACAATTTCTTCTCAATTACAAAATGAGTCTTGCTTATTAATCAATTTTTAAAATTTTGCCAGATTTCTTATATATTTATATTAAATCATAGTCACAGTGGTGGATTTATAGCATTGGGCCCTTCTCACTGCCCAATAGTGAGGACCTTTTTTGTAGGGGAAAAAAAAATAATCTTGAACTATATTGTTTTTTAAAAATATTAATGTGTTTTAAATCTACTGAAAACTGACACTAAAATTAGCATACCTCTTTAACTTACTTTTTAATACTGAATACAATAAAATTAGAAGTAAATGATCATTATTTAAACCATTTTCTTAAAAATGTAAGAATGAACTCAGCTGTTTCGATGCGTCCCAGATTCAAAGGGCCCTTTTTTTACTTGTAAACTGCACGAACCAATAAATCCACCACCGATTAGGTACTCTACCAGAAAACAGCAAAATATCAAAGAAAATATTTCACAAATAAACAGTATTCTACATTTCTGCACTGAGAAACAAAACAATTAAGCATCTTTACATAGTTTAATTAACAAGTATTTCCTTCTACTTATGCTATTTTTCACTAACTTTGTGCTATATTTATCTATAGAAGAATTTTTTTGGAATATTTAAACATATATTTTATAAACTAATCCAAACGGAAACATTTTTTACAAAATTAGATCTATGCTTCGTTGATCTGTGATAGCTTTTTCTCGATTAACTTTAATAGAATGATTCAGAAAGTGAACATGATCCGTATGAATCAGTACTGTGATAACTTTATTCTGAATTATTTTCCATTCTTTGTTAAATATGTATAATACATTCAAATTGAAAGATAACAATACAGCAATCACATAAAACATTAATAAGATTAGTATGTGAAATATGATGAAGATTTTTACAAAGATTTATTAAATCATCTTATGAAAATAAGTGACAGATGTAAAAAAATATATCTGAAAATTAAAAATGTTTGCATTTGTATCAGTTTCTGTTATAAAATTTTATAACTTCCTCTTCCCTTCAGCAAATATTTACTCTTTTCCATTCTGTCTAAGTCTTTATTTAATAATTAAAGCTTTTTTATTAAGTGCAAGAGATTTTATAATTAAAAAAAAATAAGTTATTTTTAATTTAATAAATTTATTTCATGAAATGTAATCAAAATGCTTAATAATAATTTGTTTCTCATCTGATATAGTTAACTAGACTTATCGTACAGGAAACTGTTTGCTGTAAGATAGGTCCTATAGAGATCTTGCATAGGCTTGGGAGTAGAACAGACCCTTTTGCCTCTGCCCTTTAACAGCCTTTTGTTTTTAAACAAATGCAATACATAGGTTGTTTCTTTATTAATAAAAAGAAGTCTTAATGTAGTAAAAATAACATTAATTCTGTAAGGATAGGAACTAATACTGGCTCCTAAGCTTTCTCTAATTGCAGGGAAGAATCCTTAGCTCATTTTTTCAATGGCCCCAAAGGTAATGTTCTATGATCACCAGGAATCCAGCATTGAATCCAATCTGTATTCACAATCTTTCAGAACAGAATTGTCATTCCTATCCCTCACTTATACTGATTGATGCCATTGTTAATCTGGCATTCATAATTTTAATTGCATAAATGTAATATTTTTCAAAATATAGTTAAAATAAAATAAAAATATATTTACTGTATTAGTTTTTACAATTTTTTTTCAGAATGTAAAGATGTAAAATATGTTTTAGTGTTGCTGCTATGATGTCATGATGTATATAAATCCTTTGAAAAATTATATTTATATTTTTAAATTAAATTTCTTTGTATTTATATAGTTTATGATAAGTATAATATTATTTATTTATTTTATTATTATTATTTTTTTGTTTTGAAAATCAAAGTTTTAAGGCAAAGATGCATTTTGAATGACTCTTAAATGATTAATTGTTAAATATATATTTTTTTGGTACCTGTCAAATATGCAAATTATACTTTTCTTATTGTACAGTTCCTATTTGAGAAGTTTGAAACCAAACATTTAAAAAATAAAAAAAAGCATTGTTTTCAATGAAAGGACTGAAAGTATATGATTTATAATGTATTTTAAGAAATCCAATAAAATTTCTCTGTTAGTATATATTTGTTCTTCTGAAATATCACTTGTGTGAAAAATTTTGTGATAACTTTATATAAATTCAAATAAAAAAAAGAAGAAAAGAATACCTTTGCCAAGTATCATGATGATTCTTTCTTCATTTATCCTTTACATTGTTCAAACTTTAATGAAATGCAACTACATATAAGTACAGTACAGTATATGGATATAAAAAACAATATGGCGCAGTAAGCTAAAAAAAAAAATACGGTTTACTAAGTTATTTATAAATTAAAACCGTTAAAAATATCATTTTAACGTAAAAAAACACATTAGAAATTAGCGTTTGAAGCCGGTTCATATAATTACTTTGGTATTTATAAAGTTTGTAACGCCGCCATTTTGTTACGAAAGAAACAAAATGGCGTTCGCGATGTAAAATTGACGTCAGAATTGAGGTAAAATGTCCAAACGATCGTGCTTAAAGTGTTACGTCAAAATTAATTTTAAATTATTGAAGAAAATGTCTCCGAGTGTGCCGAGAAAATCATAAAAATTACCGAAATGAAAAAAAAGAAAATATCCGAATTTTTTCTTTTTTTTTTGGAGAAATTTAGGGAAATATTAATAAAGTGTTAAAATAGGCCTACATCAAGAAAGCAAAATTAAATTTTATATTTTAATAAAACTTATTGAAATGGATTTTACCATCAGTAAATTAATAATAATAAATTTTATAAACGTTTATTTTCGTTACGAAATAGATTCCTCCTAACGGATTAAAAAAAAAATTTTTTAGGTTAGGGAAATTACGTCGTCGTCGCTTAGATATTTGAAAATTTTTCATTCCGTAGGGAAATGCAGAATTAAGTACTTAGTTTGATGACGTAAACGCCGGTCTCTAGGGAAAATGTTAGAGCAGTCAGACGAGAATTAAAGTTAAGCATCCTTCCTTTTCCATCGACTGTGACTATCTCGGGCCGCCACACCCGGAATGTAATCTGGGCGTCACGGCTTCCTCCCTCCCCCTCTCTAATTGGAACTTAATCTATTCGCAGCACCTGTCTAAGGCAAACTTTCCTTTTACATAATTCAATTTTCCATCGTCCAACCATTGATAACGTGCGGATTTTCTACTTTCCAGATACCCATGATGAAGTTTGATACCCAGATTTAGGGAAATTTTCGTCTTTCGTACTGTGATGCCAGTAAAATATTTCACAGTTTTGTTGTAATTAAAATGATTTTATTTATAATTTAACTGAGAAAATTAATTTAAAAATGTAAAAGAAGAAAATTCGTTCGAGGAAATTAAAGTTTGATTTTTATCTTTGCGTTAATATCACTTTGATCGAATTTTTACTTTTGAAAATTTGTAGGGAAATTTTTGTATATTTATTAATGGTGAAATATTAAAGAAAAATCGTTATTTTTTTATGTAAAAAAAATGCAAACATGGAGCTTAAATTTAAAAATAATTATGTAGGGAAGTTACATGATTTTTTTTTCTTTTTTCGTATTTGCAGGGAATATTTTTGAAAATTCCCTAATAAAATTTTTACTTGAATTTACCTCAAATTTCACTTAAACTTTTATCTGAATCTGAATTTGTTTATATTAATTCTTAAATGCTTTTAGAATGAAATCGTTTTTTTACCTAATACGTGATAAATTTTTCCCTAATTAGGGAAATTTCGTTTAAATTGAATAACAATTATAGTAAGAAGTTTTAAGCTGGAACATAAAAAAAATCCCATATGTACCAAAGTAAAAAATGTGGATAATTTACAATAGTTTTCACGTTTATATCAGTAATATTTCCCTAAGAATTACTAATGCTTTTATATGTTAAAAAAATAATAAAGGCTCACGAATTACCTAAGTAGAAAAGTGAAATATGGCGCCATCTACATGATAAATGTGGTGTTAACTACGTATAACACGCATTTTTTTTTCCTTTTTGAAGTTACATCCGAATAACTAAATTATCTTTAATTACAAAGCGGATATAACGATTTTTTCCCATGAATTTTTACACTTTATGAATTATTATCGAAGTAAAATCAAGAATAAAGCAGTCGCATCTTCAAATTAGACTCTCGTGACGTCCGTTGGCCACCTGCTACCTTCGAAACTCTACCTTTAATGACGATGGACTAATCCTCTTCATGGCCTTTTCGGACGCCGCAGGACACAGAAAATTCCTTTTATTAATCGCGGACGGGGATTTAAAAGTAGACAGAGGCAGGTGCTTGTTACAATCATTGACACCTCCGCTTCAACGCAGTCTAAAGCCGCATAACAATATTAATGACGTTTCAAATCCCCAAAAGTTCGTTTTTTTTCATTTATTTATCGTTGATTAAATTAATATTAAACGATATAATTAAATTTACATTGAGGATATTGTTTAATTTTTATTTTTTCTTCCAATTTTCGCAAAAATTTTCAAATTTGTCCGATAGATGGCAAGACGTTCTTCTCACTAAACATCTTTAAATTTTTAATTTTTTAAAAATATCTTTANACCTTAAACCAATAGAGTGGATGTAATTACTTTGCCATTGTGATGTTTAGCACCTGGTGTCATTTCGTCCAATGAATGCGTTATGTTGCGTTATACTCTTCGGATCAATGGACGAATTTTCGACCATCTGCCACTCGACACGAGCTTGACATGCCTGAAACATTAACGGCGTAATCGATACGTAATAGTGGAATTGATTATGACGTTTTTTAAAAATATTTAAAAACCGTTTTTTTAGAAAATTCTAGATAATATTTTCTAGAATTTTAATTTTTTTTTTTTTTTTAAGAAGAGCGGTAGAAACACGTAACGCTTGTCAATGAGTAAAAGATTCTGCTACCCGAACTAATGCTTTTAATTATAAAATTAAACGACGATGATAAGCTTTCTATCCCCAGAAACGATAACTAATTACTATAATTAACCTGAACAGAGATTAAAGTCTTGATTTCAGTAATTATTTCTGCAGAATTAGTGCAGATGTTTATCCAAACATCAATAAAAATTAATTATGTTCCGCGTATTAAAAAATTTTCTTAAATTATTTGAAATTCTTTAACTAGATTTCGGGATGTGGGTAATTTGTTAACGTTATTTTCGGGCGCTTGCTTTGAATTTTTAACATAAATCTCTAGTTTAAATTGTCTTAAAACAGATGAAAGGGGGCAGAATTTTCTTAAATTCCCATAAATAAATATAATATAATATAATATAATATAATTGCTTTTGGTATGATAGGAACGAATGATTGATTGATTGATTAACAATAGGCATCTACACAGCTATATAGCAAGTTGTAATTACGTCCATTATGGGAGGGCTTGACCCGCAATGGGGTCGATCACTATCAGCACAAGATAGGTTTTATGGCTGACCACAATTACGGCTTGATCTGACCTTTAATGGGATGGGTGAAGGCTCAACACGAGTGAAGGATGGGGATTAGCATGGGTGATGAATAGAAACAATGCCCCTGATAAATAATGAGGTTCAAAATAGCCTCCAACTCGAACCCCCACATCATTAGGCTGATACTTAACGAAAAATGTATAAAAACATAGAAAAATTAATACTTTTAATGCCTTAAAACAGTAAATTTTAAACTTTTAAGTGCCATTTTCTTATTAATTTTTTTAAAATTTACATAATTTATAAATTAAATTAACTAAACATTAAATAACTGTTTTAGAAGTCGTAAGTCAGTAGCCATTTTCGTCTGTCCGTCACGCGTTATAGAATGTTGTATCGCATAATGGATAGACGAGATTTTTCATATCGGTAATTTATAAGCAATTTTAACGCTTATTAATACTCTTTTCTAAATTAATTTATCAGCGATCGAATCAATTTTTTTAGATTTTATAAATACTAAAAATTCAATAAGCAAAATCTGGAACAAAGTTGAATTGATTTACGTCAATGATTCAATAACTGGGGCAACAACAACGTCACAAATGTTATAACTTCCAGATGATTTAGATTATAACTAGGACCAGGGACGAGAAAGCTTTTGACGTAATTAAATGTCGCGGTGATGGAAGCCGTGACGTAACACACACATACACAAGTCTTTATGATGGCCGTTCATAACGAATGGTTACTTTTCATGTTTAATTTTCTACATTTCTTCATAATCTAAGCAATTTACAGTTACAAAAATATTAATTTTAATTGTTATAATGTTGTTACATGTCTTAAATCTTAAATTTAACACCAGAATAATCAAGAAATTTGAAAGAAAATAACGATTTTAGCTACAGTTACAACAGTTCTCGACTTTAATGTAAGAATTTCAATGTACATTAATAAAAATACTAATTATAACACCACAGTAACAACATTAATTGCTAATTAATAAAAGAAAACTTTAATTAAATATCAATTTTAACAATGTTGCTACAGTATTGTGAATTAATTCTCAGCTTTATTAACGTCTCTCTTGAATTTTATGCATATAGAACTTATGATTTTGCTTCTAATATATTAATTACTAGGAAAAGTAGTTTATAAATCTATAAGCCTTAATAGTTTTTCTTGTATAGGCCTAAACATTACTTAGTAAGAGCTTAGTAACTCATTAAATTACAAGTATATGCAGTAGAAAACATACTAGTAGCATTTTATCCTGCTTAATGCTGCTATAGTAACAAAAAANAGATGTTAATTAACTTTTCAACGTTTTGATGTTAACTTTATAAGAGTACAATTATTTCCTACGAAGGTTTATTAAATTAATAAAACATTTAAGTCTAAAAACTTAATAAATTAATTAAACGTTTACTTATATTTCTATTAAAACATATCACAAAAGACTTGAAAATCGATAAAAATTCTACACTGTTTTTTCTCACCCTTAATGTCTAATTAATAATACATATTTTACTTAATTATGTGGTTATTTATAAATTGGAAAACTTTACAAAGCATGATTATTATTATTTTTTTAATTTAAAAACAAAAATTATTGATTATGTTAGTAGTTTCTAGTAGGTTATTTGTTTACACTCTCCCCTGCACCATTAATCAAGTAGGCTTTGAGATGACGTGTTATTCACGATCATGATAATCGTGAGTTGGGTATCCCTTAATAAAACCGCCCCTGACATCTTCATATAATTTGTAGCTCCAATTTTATCCTCCTTCTATATATTCTATGTAAGCAGCATCCTATCCAATTTAAAAAAACAAGCTTAAAAATTCATTTTTAATTTAAAACTACATAATTTCTAAGTGATTTGTCTGCAAAAATTGCTAATTAAGTTCAAATGTATGCCAAATATCTTGTAATTCGAACAGTAGACCACATCACAGCTGAGTTTCGTGTCCAAATTTAGATTCAGAAACTTAAAGTGGGCTTCTAAAATGTATTTTTTCTTAAATTTAGCCCTATTTTGGCTGATACAAAGACCCTTTGTATGCCTAATAAAAGGCTCTGTGTGTTTAATAAACAGCTTTATGTGGCTAATATATAGGGCCTTTGATTAAATACTAATTCACTTAACTACTTTCGAATACTAATTCACTTTACTACTTTTAAATTATTAGGTTTTATATAGCCTACAGGCTCAAATTTTAAAGCTTAACCTTTATAATATTATGATTAATCGACTAAGATTATGACAAAATATTCAAAAATATAGCCTGTAGGCTACACACAATCCATTAATTCGAATCATATTAACTTATATTACTAACAATTAATAGTTAACAAAGGTAAAGAAGCCTGCAGGCTTCTTGTTAATCTTATTTATTAATTATAACAAACTACGAGAATTTATGATTAAACATACCATAAATAAATGAAGGATTTGTGTAACATTAATAAAAGATACGGAGAAAATGTTAATTATAAAATCGTGTAACATAATTAACAAAGCATAATTGAGGCCCTATATCACACGTAACAGAATAAAGAAAGTTAATTAAATTGGCAACGGAATAAGACATCACAAACACTAGTCTAGAGATAAATGGAAGTCGGAAACGTTTGTATAAAAACACCTGCTGAGCTAGATAAAAAGGAAAACATTATTTTCGGCTGTTGTATAACCTTGTCAATATTTTTTTTCCCTATCAATTCACCGAACGAATTTAACATCCTATCAAATACTTAACTATAAATGATGCCGAACATTAACTCGAATTCCTGTTATAGCGTGATACACGTATAAACATTACTGAAATAATTGCATATTACGTTATACTCAACCTACATTTCTTTTATTATTTATAACCTTATACACGCTTAGAATACCGAAAAAAATCATTTAAAGTTATTCCTTTTAATAATTGAAAAGGTTACTTTTAAATTTACATGAAACGAATTTTTTTTATGCGTAAAACTTATTAATTGGAAGCGATTTTTTCGAATAAACTAATTAAAATCGACATTTAAATCGATTTTTTAAATCTTAAAACAGTTGTTTGAAATCGATTATTTGAAAATGATGATTTAACAATAGTTAATTGAAATCAATTTCAATAGAAAATTGAAACAGAACACTAAATTTCAAATTAACTGTTGAAACTGATGTTTTTATACAACAATCAATTGAAACTGATGTTTTTATACAACAATCGATTGAAACTGATGTTTTTATACAACAATCAATTGAAATTGAGACACGTGTTAGGTGTTTTTAAATGAAAAAGATCAAAAAATTAACTCGTTGTTGAGATTTTTAAAACTTATATTTAAGTTTTCTTGATATTAATGCATTTTTTTCTTCGATTTTTTAACGTTATAAAAGCAAATATAAAAGAAAATAATGTGAATACACTTTTAAATGTAAAATTACTAATAGTATTGAGTCGAGACTCTTATTATTTTATCGACTTTTTAATTATTTTAAACTTCTAAAATACATACATCTTCTGTAAAATTACAAAGGATAAAGAAGAATCTTCTTCTAACATCATAAATAAGCAGAGGTGGGATGGTTAGAGAACACTTTTTTTTAAAACAAGTTTCACGAGTGTTTATATACTATATACACAAGCTCCATACTTTAGATCGAACACACATTTACAACCAAGGTAAGGTGTTTTATTTGGGAGAACACGCCAATTCTCGGATAGCCGGATAAACGGAAGAATACAGGTTGGAAGTAAGAGCGGAAGGGTTGCTAATGTACGGATAATTGAAAGTCATAACACCAGGAACGGGAACAAACCTGGGAAGAGAAAAAGCCGAAAATCCAGGATTGGAGGCTGATGTCCAACAATGGAAATGGGTGGTCGGTGATTGGCCAAACAGGAACGATTGGGAGTGGTTTGCAGCCTCGGTCGATGAGTCAGTGTTTCCTGTGTCTGCGTGTCCAATCCTAGACAGTTTGTTCGCATTCACACCTGTGTATAGACAGTCGTAGTTAATGCCTTTCTAATACATTATCATAAAGTTAACGCCTGCTTAAAGTTGATGTCGTTAGCATAAATATAGGGCCTTACTGTTAATTAGTAACTTATATACACGAATCATATCTTCATTAATAACCATGATAAAAAAATAATAATAATGATGATTTATTAATTAAGGAAAAAAAATGCAAAATTTTGTAAAATGTTTCAATTGTTTTAAATAATAATAATAATTTAATTAATTTTATAATATTAATATTAAATTTAAATTCTGTAAATCGTATAAAGTTTATATATTAACCCGATGCTAAATCTATGGAATAGTCTAAAATTACAGGCTCATATATGAAATTACGGTTGAAAATTCGCGGAATTAATTATGTTTCTGGATAATTGTCTTCTCTCTACAACATTTATTCTGGAAGCTATGTTAAAACATGGGTTATATTTTAAAAAACTGGGCTTTGTAATAAGGTTATAACTTAATTTGGAAGGTTATAACCTGTATAAAATAAGTAAAATTGATTCAAAAGTAATATAAAGTTTCGCTTCTCTTATGAGCCTTAATTTTGGATTGTCTAAACACGTATTTTCGATTTCATTCAGAAGAGTCAAGCCTTAAGGCCTATGCAGATTTTTCATTCTGTATCAGTGAAAAGTTAATGATAACTTTGAAACACGGTTGGAGTGGTTCCGAACGGCATTTTAAACCTGTTTTTTCGTATGTCAGCTGTCAAATTACACGAAAAAATATCGTTAACGCTGTCAGTAAAGTAGGCATTGACTTTAAGAAACTCCTGTCTTTCTTCTCTTCCTAAATTACTGCAAAATACTATTCTAGACTTGTACTGCAGGCAGGGCCTTACTTGCCTATTAGTATAACTACATTACTTATTTTTGGGGGTCATTTTTACATTCTTATGCCTCTAGTTGAAATTAAAACCTAGTTATACATTCTTAAGGGCCTATAAAACTCGAAGGCCTTGGCCTGTTTGGCTTTAAATCATGTTTAACTTTATATAAATTGTATATAAAACTGCAACGTAAGCAATATGATCATTGTATAGCCTGGTGCTTTTGGGTTTATGTATATATACACTATAGGCTTGTTTGTATGGCCTTATATAGTCTTCAAATTTATATATAAATACTGCAGGGCCTTTAAGACGTTATGCAGCCTTATACTATATAATTTTGTATAGTCTCGTTTATGCTATAAAATATATTTTTATGTTATTGCATGCCTTTGAGTTTACTTTGTAAGCTTGTGGCTGTGTGTTGTAACTTTATTTAAGGCCTTAAATGATTAAATAAATTGCAGATCTTTAAACGGCAATCTCTATACAACACAGCCTGACATCAAATCGTGTTTAATATATTAAAATAAGTTAATTTACCAAATTTAAAAATGAAATTCCATTAAATTAATATTAATTATTACGTAAAGCAACGAGATTGACGCCGTTTAAAAGGTTAATTAAGGTAGGAGGGAGGCCGATTACGACACGAGACGTCACAGAGTCACCGTTACGGCATGAAAATGATGTGTGGAAACCAATCATTGGCTTAATTAAGTCTTTGACATTCGACCTTAAACCAATAGAGTGGATGTAATTACTTTGCCATTGTGATGTTTAGCACCTGGTGTCATTTCGTCCAATGAATGCGTTATGTTGCGTTATACTCTTCGGATCAATGGACGAATTTTCGACCATCTGCCACTCGACACGAGCTTGACATGCGTATTTGACATTTCCTCGTCCGATACGTCAATCGCTTACGCCAGCTGCACCAATAATTATCGCATGTTTCGTCGTGTAAGTCGACATTAAAGATGACAACCACGTGGTTCATTAAGAGCATCGATTATTTTATGAATTGCTCTGTTTAAACATTAAATTCTATAAAGTTAAGTAGTGTTTCTTTACGTGTTTTCTGGTATACGTACGAACCTAACCTTAAACGGTGTTTTGTAAGGTAAACAAATACTCCTCGAGTTACTACTTAAAAGTGGTCATCAATAATTTACCAACATTCTTACAGAATAACGCTTCTAAATAAGGTATACAAACTATGCTTCTGCTTGTAAAAGTCGATGCTAGTAGTTTAATTAATAAAGTTCCTCTCTTTAGGAGGTGCATTCGCTTTGTCTAAATAGTGTGCACTTTAACGTCAAATTTGACGTCATTGTTGCACTTTAGTGTCAGGAATAAGTAAAAAATGACGTCAAATTGTACACTATTCGGACAAACAAATGCACCCAGGCTTACAAGTACAGACAATAGACTACCAGCTTCCTTATAAATTTATTAACATAATTAAAACTATAATAAAATATTCGAATAGAATAATCGAGGAAGATTTAATTTTATTTAATGAAAAACTGAGTTAAAACACCATAAATATTAGGGAAGACTTATACAATAGTAAGTTGTAAAGTTTAGTACCTATTACGTAAGAATATTTTTAAATTTAAATACAAAAATATGGACAAATTAGATCACCTGTTTCACAGTTATCGTCGTCTTCATCCGTCTTGTTTCGCTTTCTCTTATTGGTTTTCTGTGTAGAATCGTCAGTTTTTGGCTTGAGTATCTCGTCGATGGTGTACGACATGACGTTCGATGGTTTGGAAACGTCCCTGTTAGCGTTAGAAGCAGGGGTGTTGAGGACGGGGGAGTCGCTAGTACGGGAGGTTTGCCCTAAATTAGAAGATTGCAGTGCAGTCCCCGATAGAAGATAAGTGGTCGGTATGTAGGGGAGAGGTGGAAGCGATAAAGGTACTTCGCTGGTGGGCGATTGTCCACCTGAGTGTAAAGGAAAGTAGTAAAATTACGTCATAGTAAGTCCGGTGACGTTTAGACTCGCGTAGGCCCTAAATTTCCGCAGTTTTCTGAAGGTACAGTACTTACTGGTGGTTAGCTGGGGTTCTTCGGCCACTAAATGGCCACTGTTTCTTAAGATTCTGTTGATGGAGGACACGCTGGGGATCGATTGTTCGTCGCATACTTTCTGGCTACGTAGGAGGTCCCGAATCTCCCACGCGAAAATCGAAGGATTCTCCTGTTTGTAACGTAGGATTTTCCTCACCACGTGAGGCGTTGCAACCTGCTACATTAGTGGAATAAAGATAGAAAATTAGAGCATTTCTCGAATAAGATTTGTTAAGTATATTCGAGTTTCGAGTGGATTGGAGAGAAAAATCGCGACGGATCTTCTTTATATCGAAACGTAACCTCGATATAGCGATGGAAATGCAAGTAAGAATGTCCTAATTCAGTGTAAGACTTTCGTTATGTCGAGTAAATTCCAGGTATGTCTTCGATATAACGATAAAAACGTGAATAAGAACGCTCTAATTCAAGATAAGGCTACGTTATATCGAGTAATATCCCAGTAAATCTTCGATATAACTTCGCTTCTCTAATTTTCAGACTTAGAGTCTAGAAAAGTTAAATTGTAACTTCGTTGTAACGAGATAAATTAGAATATTTCTTCTCCAATAGCCTTGTTATATTAAGATAAAAACTTCGCTTCGTTATATTGAGAGAATTCAAAAGAGAACTTCACTCTAACGATGAAAAAAGACGTCTCTAATTTAGGAATTTAGCTTCATTATATCAATAAAACGTTACAACGAGATATCGAAAAGACTTATCCTGATTCATCTAATTGTAACATTTCTCTCGTTATAACAAAGTCACTGACTTTTCTCGAAACCAAATATTGAGATAAAAATCAGTATAAGTGCTTGTCTATCATTATATCGAAGATTTATCCTGACTTTTCTCTACATAACGATGCTAAACCCCAAATTATAGAAGACTTATCCTGAATTTTATCGTTACAAGAAAGTTCTGTCTCCGAGTTCCTACGTTAAATAGAGAAAAATTGCTGCATATCTTCACTATATCGAAATACATTGAGATAGTTAAGATCAGTACACTTCTACGATGTTTAAAAGCATAAAAAATCACCTAAAAATTGACGAGGATCCAACTTTAAACCAATAAAAGCCTTGGAAAATTAAATATCCCTCTATAAAAAACGTTAAATCGAAGATTTCTCTTGAATTAGTTCTTCCACTTCTTCTCTAAGTGAAGATGCAGAATGGAGACAACTGTAGAAACCTCGTAATAATGCATTCTCATACCACCTGGAAGGTTTCATTAAGTTGTTCAACAGCCGAATTGACCTCGGGCCATCGAGGTTATCCATCACCTGCGAAATCTGACAGGAGACGGTAGCTCCTACCACCAAAAAAAAAAAAGAAAACCCCCCCTAAATAATAACACTAAATTTCCGTATTGTCCAAGAGATAATTCGCAGAAACCTTCAAATTTTTCTATATTTTATAACAATAAAACACTAAAATGAATTTATTAAAAGATTCTGCAACGTTATTTTTCTATATTGGACCCAAAAATTTGCATATATTTGGTGAAATTGCCAGCGATCTCAGCAGACTTCGTGGGATAAATCGGCGACTCGCTCTCATTACACTTAAAATAAACTTCGGCAAAACTTCGTTATAACGATGAAGAACAGAATAAGCTTCGAGATTTGGCTTCGTTATATCGAGAAAAGTCGGGATAAATCTTCAATATGACAATAAAATCAGGGTAAGCCTTGTGTAAGTAGTAATTTAACATCGTTACGTCGGGGCAGAACTTCTCTATAATAATAAAAATCTGGATGAGTTTTCTAATTTGTCTTCGTTATATCGATAAAAATCCACATTATATTATGTTTTTACGATTTACGTGCCAATTCGACCCCGTTTTAACGTCAGAATGCTTTAAAACACGTATCATGCCCGCAAACCGAGTAACCGTTACGTGAAGTTCTATCGATATTTTTACTAAAAATAACCGAATTAAACCATTTATTTTTATACGCTGAGAAGGGGAGGATGAAGTGAAGGTGAAGAGACAATTGCTTCTCACCTGCCCCAATTGTTCACGCACTAACTGCACCGTCACGAGTTGAACATCGATCGTGACGAATGTGGCAGATGCATCACTCGGATAAGTTTAAAGTTCATTTAAATTTTATCGAGGGGAACGTCTTTTTTTCTTTTATAAATATATATATACAATAAAAACATCGCATAATACGTCACAGGGTCGCGAGAAAATGGCGCCTGCCTCTTAAATCTAAGCTCTAATTGTAACTTAACTAAGAACTTACTTTGGGCTTGCTTCCTCCTATGGAACCAGGTTTGATCGATCCGGTTTCGTAGAATCGTGTCAGAATTTTTGACACGCATCCGTGAGATACCAGCAACTGCCTCGATATATCGCATGGTCTGACTCCCATAAGTGCCAACTCCACGATTCTTCGACGAACGTAGTCGGGTAGAGGCCTCCCATTGACAAAAACACCTCCCAGTTGGTTGATGCCAGCCTGGCCTGAGGGGGGAAAAATCAGTTAGAAGTCACACACCCTTCTTACACTAGAGCCGCGGCTAAGAACGATACACTAATGTATAGCTGCAGCAACGTGTTAAACACATAAGTAGGCCTTTTCTATTATTACTACAATTTTGAGGCCTCTGCTATTAAAAACTCTCATGTTGTAGATCTGTTTAGTTGCAGAAGCCTATCTTACAAACATTACACAAATAGGCCTTCATGTAATTGAGGCCTTTGTGTATTTAAGCTTTCTATGTGCCAAATTGTACGAATCACTGTTAGATAGGCTGTGTTCAGACAGGCTTTTCTTACGTAACGTCATGCTGCAACATCAGATGAACCTGTCTGAACGCAGGCCTGCATCAAAACTATAAAGTCAATTTACTAAACTAGGCCTTATTATAATCCAGCCTTTTTGTTACTCTTTACAGAATAGTTTAACATATTCTGCATCCACTTTTCCATCGATTTCAATGGTAATTTACCTTTAACATCAATAAAAATGGCAAAATGTTGATACAGTAAAGTTATATTCTATACAAAACCCTTCGTAACGTGTCTATAATAATAAATTAATAGCTTAAGACAAGATTACAAAGTCAAATTTTTAAAAAATTCTTACCTTTAAATTACAATTCTGAAGCATTACAAGTAAAATTGATTAATTGACACATTCGCAAGCGGGTAATTTAAGAGGAATAAATAATTTGAATAGTTAATGTAGTTTCGTACATCAACAGACACGCTAAACAAACAATGAGAGCGAGATGAATCTGTGGATCACATCTGCCTCTAAGTGTTGCGAGAGGCATAGGAAGAGGGGGAGAATAAACTAGAAGAGAGAAAGAGGGGGGAAACGATCGAGAGGGCGGTTCTCCACCTGCTTCGGTGCATCACTATCAATTATAGACTCCCTTTCGTCAGCCACTTGTCTCTGCAAGTACCTAATGATTAGTTAAGCACTAGTCCATTCCCTCTCGGGAACTAGATTAACTGCAGTTACCGGGCCATTCCCACTAGGTAATTGGTCGAAATTCGGCAGGTGTTTGGCTCTCGACTTTTTCTTGAATATGCCTTGGGTCTAATTACAATAACAACAGTTTCCTCGGGTTTCTTTCTTCTCTTCTTCGACCCCTCATAATAAATATTAATGAACCACGTTTTAACATTACGGGTATTGCGGCTCTTGTTTTATGCCCTTTGCTACAAGTCTGTGAACATTCTGATCGCATTTTCTAATCAAAAACATTATATTCATGATTATCTGCATGTAATTTACGATTTATTTCGCTTAATTTCTTGTTTAATTTTTATAATCACTGCATTAATTGATTACACAAATGGATCTTGATGAATTTTGAATATTAATATTGAGGACGCTAATTTTTAAATATACATTCGATTTGTATTGTAAATGCAGATAAATTCATAATATTTTGCTTATATTTTCTCGATTAAACAGTATTTTTGTTCAATTTTATTTAACTTTAATAATACTTTTTAGTCCATTTTAATTAAATACACTTTAACGGGATGCTGGCTTAAATCGAATTGTATCAACTCTTTCCGCATTAAGCTTAATTTTAATTTTAATTTATCGAAAGTAGCCATAGAAACTGTCTTTTCTGTAGTTAAAATCATAAAGAAGAATTTAATTTTAATTTAAAAATATACCCCAAAATTGCCCTTCTGTAAGTAAAATTCGGACTTGAAGCAAGAAATACAGAAAAAGATCGTTTCTTGCTTATTATCAAATCTACACAAAGAAAAATTTATTAAGCTTAAAACTTGATGAATTATTCAAAGAGATAAACATAAATTGTACTTTTTTTTTATCACAATGTAAATTCTTTAAACTGATATATCATTCGCTTAATCCGCCGAAGAATTCGACTCCATTTTGAATTAACCAACTTCCTACACTTCCGTAATTGATTTAACTCTGAAATTAACTCGTTTGAACGTCTCCCTTTTGTTAACGTAAAGCAAATACGGCTTTATTACCTTAATGAAACTGTTATGAATCCCTTCCTCCCTTTCATACAATTCATAAAGCAGGAAGGAGAAGACTTAATTATCGTTTACTTCGATTTTGTTATTATATTTACAGTCGAAATGAAAAATTTCCACCGGTTATCGCCTCCAAAATATTCTCAAAAATAAATTAAATTAATAATCGATTTTTAAAAATTAAATTATATAAATTAACTTTTAATTGTGGTGGCGCTGCGATAGTTTAATAGTTATATCTCTATGACAGAGATTTTGCCATAGAAATCAGGATTTTCGTTCTATTGCGCCACCTAACTTTTTCGTTTCTTGTTTTGCAAAAATCAAATTTTGGACATTTTCTCCAAAGTTTTATATATAAAATTTCTCATGCAATTACTCTCAAAGCATTCTGGCATGGAAAAAGAAAACAAGAGTCTACCGATAACACGCCAGAACTCAAGTTTGGCAGTAACAAACGAGACAGTTTCGTCTCCCCCGGCCATAACAATTGATGTATGCAGTCACAATACTTCCCAAATGACCGCTGTTACGTCACGGCCGCAACCACCGTGACATTTAATTATGACAAAAGCTTTTTTTCCCCGTCCCGAACTACCAATCGTGCCTTAGAATGGCAACTGTAATCGTCCGGAAGTTACAACGTGTGTGGATGAGTCGCCGGCCCGTTATGGCCGATGGCTTATTGAATTATTTGTCAAATATCCCGTCTGGCCAGGTTTTGGCCACGGTATGTCCGAGGTTTGCCGACGTTGTAGAAAAACCTTTCTTTTTATGTCGAGACGATCGTAAAATGCAACTTTTTTTTTGGACGACTTGGCAAAGGAAAAGCTATGATTTGTGAGGCTTACCAGAAAACTTCTATATTAACCACTTACCATCAATATTACAAATTATTGGATACAAACCTTAGCGAATAGGTCTTGCGATATTTTACCCCCGGGTTGCTATATCTCGAGTTGCAACAAGCAGTTTAGTTTTATTTGTTTCTATCGGATGTAATTCCCCCCATAATCGTAAAGAAAAACTTTCTTTATCAGCAATGTGTCCGAACTCTTTCCAAGCATTTAGACCTAAACTCGTTACTATCAACCACTTCAAAACTCTTGTCGAGATAATTGAAACTAAACGCAATAAGAAAAATCTGTTAAAATTAATTATTTTATAAATGTTTTTAAATATTTACACATAAAAAAAAGAAACTTTTTTATTGGTTTTTCAAAAAAAGTTTTTAATAATTATTATTTTGATAAGTTAGAGGGCGTTATTCATTGCGCCCTCTAATTTATCGAATTGATTTGAATTTATAAAAATATATATTATTTTATTGAAAAGTAATTTTTTTAAAAAAAATATTACTTACCTGTGTGTGGCATTCTTCTATACTATAAATAAATTAAAATTCATCTAAAAATAAGAAAATATTTTCATAAAAATAAGTTCAAAATATAAAAATTCGTTGAAGAATTTAAATTTATATACTGTATATATAAAAATTACGGCGCCATCTAGTGATTACTTTGCGCAGTTGATACCTTAATTTAAGAAATTATTCTTTTAAATTAAAAAGTGATGTTTTGCGTTTCGTTATTTTTTTAAACAGAATAAAATATTTTATTTTATTTATTTTTTTTAGTATTAATTAATTATGTTTAACGCGAATCCCTCAGGCTACAGGCATGTATTTGTGAGCCCTGTAGGCATATCCACATGCAGACATGAAAGGTATTTTGGCATGCTTATGAGTGTTGTATCATTAATTTTTATCAGAAAACGGAGAAAAATTATATAGAACAATGTATATGTATGTCAAGACAACTAATCTGTAGGCATTATTGAATAGGATCAATAATGCCTAAGTTGGTAACAATATGTATAACATGCCAATGTAATATTATTAAAAATTATGCTGTTTTGCACAATTTCATTCACCAATAACGCAATTTATTTACGTTCGTACACAAATAACTATGTTTTATGTAGCCTGTCACGTGTTAATTTAAAACAAGATTTTTTTTAATAAAATTATTAAATACAGTAAACAATTACGATCTTTATGTTTAAATTTATAATTTATTCCCCCAAAATAATATATTTTTTTCAAAATTTTGCTATGCGAATACCTTAAAAAAACACTCAAAATGTCGGCTTAATCAATGCGTTGTTTGATTCTGAATCAAAATTGTTACCTTTAAAAATATTGAATAATAGATTAAAAAAAATAAAAGAAATTGTTAAAGAATATTCTAAAAATATTCTATACTTTATAGAGATGTAAAATTTGATCTCCTACGAGTTTAATTTGATCGATTTTGTAAGTTATTCATCGAGAGCAATTTACATTGTTATCTTCGAACTTAGAGAAATCTTTGGATTTTCGATGATAGATTTATGAAGTTGAGTCTAGAATTTAGTAAGATTGATAGTTGGCGAAATGATCCCGTCACCCCACCTCGTCAAAGTGACCAGAAATAAAGTACAGTTGTAGTATCTGCTGTGTCATATATCATAAAATATAACTATAAATTGGTGCCATTATGCTCGAAACACACAGTAATTGTGTAAAAATTCGAAACTTCAAGTTAGAATTACATATATGCGTGTTAATAATAAATTTTAACCGCATTATTACGTCAAAATCAACAATTGTTACGTAATAAGAAGTTTAAATAGCATTATTACGTCAGAACTAAACTTGTTACTTAATAATGCATTTTATGCATATTATTACGTCAAAACCAATAATTATTTAAGATTTTCAATTGTCTAATTTTTTAAAATAAATGTTTTTACTTTTTCTTGAATGAGTTTTATTTCATTATTGCATAACAATTGTTAACTGTGATGTAATAATACGGATAAAACGATACCTACGTAACAATTATCGGTTAAGACGTAATCACATGTGTAAAGTTTATTATCGCGTAATAGTTGTTGGTTGTGACGTGATAAAACGGACAAAAATTGTAGTTATTATGTAACAATAATTTTTAACTACATTATTACGTCACAGTCAACAACTATTACGCGACAATAAATTTTAATCATACGATTACGCCACAAACAAGTCACGTGGTTAAAACCTATTGCGCGTAATAATTGTTGATTGTGACGTAAGCGTATGTTTAAAACTTATTATTACGTAATGGCTGTTGGTTTAGACGTAATGATGCGATTGAAATTTATTATTACGTAAAATATTCTGGTTTTAACGTAACAATGCAACTAAAAATTAATAAATTACGTGACGTTGCTTTACGTTTTTATTTTTTAGCGTTTTTTTATTACGTAATAATGAGTTTAAATATTTAAAAAATATTTAAATATTGCTTTTATTTCTTTTTATTATTTTTATTATATTTTAAAAACGATTAAATAAATAAACGTAATGGATGTTTAAATTTGAAAATAATTCATTTAATTGTTATTAATTAATTAAAGAATAATGAAAGGAATTTTTAATTTTTTAATAAGAAAAAAATATATAACATTATATTGGCCTTTATAAATCAATGTAAAATACTTTACTAATTTAATAAATAAAATTATTAAATTTTTCGAGGAAAAAAAATATATAGATNCGGCCTACGAGACGTCTAAAGACTGAACTCTTCTACAATCACGGAAAACTGGAAGGGTGGAACAGACGAAACACCTTAACTAAGCCGTAATTGCTATCATTACGGCAGTTTATCGTGCATAATTTAGTAAGCGAGATCGCTCTTCTCACGTGCTTTAAAAAGAGAAATAAATATTCTAACATCCCCACAAATAAAAAGTAAAAAATAAATTAAAATTTATTACCGAAATTTTTATAAACAAATCTTTGATCTAAATCTATATTTTTTAAAGTAAATTTATTAAATTTTATACAATTTCAGGATATATTTTAAAAATCATAATTAAACGATGTATAAATTAATAAATATTTTTAAAGTTATTAAATCTATACGATGGCCAAAAGACGGTTTACCACGATTCTACATTATCGAGTGTTTGAATTAGGCAGCAATTTAGTGTCTACAAAGGTTAAGTGAATTTTGGACCGTTTTTTGTATATTTTAAATGCTGAATTATGACGTTATAAATGTCGGATTATGCGAGAAGTTGGCATACACAAGACAAAATCGACAGGTATTTTAATAAAGAAAGATTATAATTTTATGCAACGGGGCCCCTTCGTGTTGTAAGTATGAGGCCTGCCTGTTGGGTTATGAGGTTGGTAATTATATGCTTTTAATCTTTTCTTACAGCAGAACACATCAACATCTTTACACTTTAATTATAATATCGCTTGTGAACATTGTTTTTATCTGACTAGTAAACAGGCAAGATACAATAAACCTAATCGAGAGTTTAAAAAAGGCATCAGGTTAGTTCTTACAGTGGTTAACTTACTTTTGAGCCACCATATATAAAGTTTAGGAGAAAGCATTTTGTATGGTTAATTGACTTTTGGGCCACCCCTTACATTTTTATAACCGTCAGAATTATTGAAATAATTTAATATTTTCTTATAATGTTTTGGAAATTTAAATTTTAATCAGATAAAGTTAAGAATTTAAATAATTTTAAGACACAGATTTAAAGTAAAAAATAAAATTTATACTTTAAAAAAAATTATATAAAAATGTCAAACTTTTTAAATATTTTAATATTAAGTTTTAAAGCCAAGTTTCAATATATTACATAATAAATTATTAATGGAAAATTATATTTTTATAATTTCTTTTCCTATAATTTCTTGGATTTTTCTCTGTCTATATATATATAAAATGATGCATTGACCTTACGTGACCTAAGAAACTGATTATTTGAAAGTTCGAACGTTTTTCCTGTATGAACTTTGACCCTATTCCGGGATGTCTATGCTAGAGTTACCTATAACCTATAACAATTTCCTCTGTCACGACGGTGTAAATTGCCAAAATTTGCATTCATAGTTTGATTCTATATCAAAATTACTGAGTAATAACATTATTATCAAAGAATGCCCTTTATTATTTAACATGCCACCTACTTTAACACTATAAAAATGGGATTTTATATATAATTTTATCCAGTTTAACTTATATACTAGGATAACTGTACTAGCAAATAGGGTCGAATTTAGATTTGTTGTGGCCCTAAGCTATAATATATCCTCCTATAATATAAAAATTTAGTACCATTTGGTGAAATGATACTAAATTTAATGCTAGGCCCTAAACTGTAAATTCTTTAGCTTATATTAAATACAGCACTGCTAATAGAAACTACTAGTATTACACTATTCTTGCTACTAATCCCTTAAAGTGCCAATACACTGTAGGACATTTGAGATACATTTAAAGGGCCTACAGACACTTTTATTTATGATAATTGCATTTTGAGTGCGTGCCAAGTTGTAGAGGCCTTTATGTAGAATTTATAACCGTTCTATAGGCATTGCATGACAATGCAAATGTATTTATGTAGTAGGCACTAATCGCTAGTTTACGAGGCCTTAAAACGAGTATGGCTTCTAAGTAACGTTACGCTACAATTTAGAAGATTTTAAATATACTTTAAAAGTAAATTTTTACTAGAAAAAATGTAAGATTTTTCTCGACGATTCGTACTAAAAACGTAACAGACATTTATTATGCAAATATGTATATTTCAATTATTACGTAAATTGCAGCCGCCTGTTAATTTAACAATTACGCTTTTAACGGCCGTTTAATTCGGGAAAAACAAGAAAAACAACGTTTTTAATGTTTTAAAGAAGGAGGAAAAAAACGCAGTTTTTAAAAAAATAATTAATTAATTATATATATAGATGACAATAGATAAAGCAGTACTTACCTGCACGAAAGAAGCGCAGCCTGTACGGATACGGGCGAATGTCACCTTTTCGTTAAGTTTCGATCACGTCATTGGACCATAAAGCACCGGCACGGGGCGGGGCGGCCACGCACCCAATAGCTAACTTGGACCGGCGGTCACGTGACAACCCTTTACCAGAACCAAGTAATGAAAGTTTGAAGCAGGGGATGGAGTAGGAGAAGCACCTGCCTCTTTAGTCTCTGTCTCTCTTTTTCTCTCTCTCTCTCTCTCACTCTTGCCTTAAATCCCATTCGCGATTAATGAAGGACATAGGAAATTTTCTGTGTCCTATGGCGTCCGAAACGGCCACGCCGTGGATTATCTTGCTGTCATTAAGGGGAGAAAATCGAATGTTGTAGCAGGTGTCGGCCTACGAGACGTCTAAAGACTGAACTCTTCTACAATCACGGAAAACTGGAAGGGTGGAACAGACGAAACACCTTAACTAAGCCGTAATTGCTATCATTACGGCAGTTTATCGTGCATAATTTAGTAAGCGAGATCGCTCTTCTCACGTGCTTTAAAAAGAGAAATAAATATTCTAACATCCCCACAAATAAAAAGTAAAAAATAAATTAAAATTTATTACCTAAATTTTAACTTTTAAGCAACATTTCCAAATTATACAAGCGCCATTCTTATCTGTTCTAACTTAGCTATTTTAAAGGCCTAATTAATTAATTGTTTTTTTATGATTTCAAGAGATTTGGGGTCATAATTCATTTCTGAAATTGTAGAAATTTAAGTGAATTTTTAGAACATTGTTGGCACGCTACGAGCATTCACGAAGGGGTGCCATATGATGCCATATGTAAATGCATAACCGAGTAATGGGTGTGAAGGTAATTGAGAGATCATCACCGGTGTTTACGACTTCTAAATATCTGTATCGTGCGCAGATTTCTATCACCTGACGATTTGGTAACAGTTCATGATCCCCCTCAAGGCTTCCATACGTCCAGCTGGTACGAGGATCACGAATTGTATCTCACTCACTCTTCATCCTTTGTGTCAGGAGCGGAGGATAACGGGTGGATTCTTTTGATCTCTCCTAAATTATAAATTTGGGATTAGGAAAAAATTATACTAAAGCTTCCTCAAAACACATTAATCAACGCGTTACGTTTAAAAACCAATGTTTAATGCAGTTCGAATGGGCTTAACGGTGCTTCACACCTAAAAAATGCTCGGTTAATTTAGTAAATTTTGAATTTTAGAGCCTAAATTTTGATCTAAAACCCTTAAAAACATAAGAGCCAGCTTTACCACTGATAAAATCTTGCAATTATATTCTTACAGTAGTTTATTTTTTGCTTTTTTTTGCATAAAATAGCTGGATTTTCTGTGGATTTATATTTATAATTTGTGGGTTTTTTTGTAAGCAGAATTGAATTTTTACAGCTTATGAGGCTGTAAGCTGTAGCTTAGAGCCTCGTAAACCATAACATAAAGGCTTTTTTCCCTCTACCAGATAATTATTATTATTATTTGGTAGAGGGGAAGGGCCCTTCGTATATTGCAGCTTAGGCCACATCGAGTCTGATTAAATCTTACCTTTACCTAAGAGTTATATTATAACTTATGGGTTTTCTGTTAGTTCATCGTTGTAGAAAGTTTCTTATCATTCTAAATTAGACCTTATTATTGATAAAATTGACTTTTAAGGTCCATATTCATGCTGAAAAACTTGTCATCCTCACACCAAATATGCAAATTGTACTGTGCCATAAAAATCGGGTCCAAAATCTTTGGTAGAATAACGGAAAGGAAAACCATTTTCGAAAGATTCGTAGCAGGTGTTGGCATCTGGACCGATCGAGAAAGTTAGTAACGACACCGGGTGACGTCACCAAAAGTCATTGCTCACCCAAGAACTGTTGACAGAATTGCCATAAACGAATAAGAACGAAGCACGGGATTCTAATTACGTTGTTGTATGATCGCCCATTGATGCATGACACCCGATGACTTTATGATCTCTGGAGGGTGAAAAGTGGTTGATCGTTTCCGGGTCAAACAGTTAAGTATGGCATTCATGCTGTCGGTAATAAAACCTTTCAAGCATATCGCTCGTGGTCACGGAATATGGCCCCCTGACTAGTCTACAAAACGGGCAACCGAAATCATAGAAAAATTGGATGAATAAACCGTTTAATGAAAAACTAAAAAGCTCAATGTAACCATGAAAAATCGTTTAAACGTCTCATTTTTCTCACGCTAGTTTATACTGTTTCGCCATTTTGAGTCGTGTCATAAGTAGTTCGCGAGGCATTACAACTGTAAAATTAAATTAATTAAGCTGTATTTTTTTGTATATCGAGGGATTAATAGGGCCCGCATCAACCTAGGTATTTGTAGGGCCTATATATTCCTAGATTATTGTGAATCTTACATCTAACGTAGTGCTTCGTTATCGTTAAACGATGCATTTCTTAATACTCTTATCTACAGATCAATTTTAATGCAAAAATATGGCGTAGTATGGTAAATTTTTTAGTAAATCTGCTCAATATCATCCCATCAACAATGATAATCGCGTTTTCATAACGGGGATGAGAGAGTGGATATCTTCCGGAAACCGGATTGTTGGAGGGGGACGAACCGATTAACTCCAGCAAAATCAATCATCCCTTGTTAACAGAAAACCATCAAGCGTAACTTTGCTCGAAAAACAGCATTAGTCAGCGGAATGGCGACAATGTAGATGAAAATTCTATCTATAATCCCTGCTTGCATTGAATAGTTCGCCAATTATACGCCACGTGGCGCTGTCATCACGCTGTAGATATCGGCAGCTGCACGACAAATGTTGCCAAGCCGTAAAATTCGTCGGGTCCCTCGATACGCTTCAAAGATGACGTACGATCTGTGGCTGTCCATTGTGGTTTTTCTTTCCCCGACCTTTCGGGAATAGGGGGGAGGTTTAGTGAAACTCTCTCCCTTCCACTCCATAACTCGCCATTTCTACCTGCGGACAAACAGCTACTATATTAAGGGATCGTTTCAGGTCGTTAACTTCATGGTATTCACTAGTGAATAGGACTTAGCCGTTTAGAAAGTCGATTTACGATCGTTTCGGATGCAATTTTTACTAAGGAAAGAAAGATTCCGTTTCGAGAGACCCTCTATAGAGTGGTGTTTTAATGTTAGTGCTAAGGTGTGCCCACACAAGCTTCGAGCGCGACCGTTTGGGGAGTAAATAAATAACAGACGGATAAAGAAAGACCTGTTAAGAGCTATACATTTTTCATTTTGACCCCACTAAAGTTGATAAAGCGAGAAAAAATGCCGCCTATTATGGTTATATCACAATAGAACCACCAGTTACATCCCTAAAAGGCCTATAGAAAACACGATAAGCATAGACACATCGATTATCACCATTACATAAATAATAGTACTTGCACAAGCGCATTTAGTATGCCCTATAATGAGTTAAACATTTACAAAATTGCAAATACTGTAATTAAATACAGAAGGCCCGAGTACTTATAGAATTAACAGGTTTAAATTAATTATATATTAATACCCGATGATATAAATTTTTCAGGCTTTAGTTTTAGGCCTTACACTCTTAATAATGCGTGTATAAACGTTTAGAATAACGCGAAAGAACCATTATAATTAGGCCTAGTTAGGCCTTTACAAAAATCACAGATATCGATGGTTAGTATTTACGAATCTCTTTTAAAAACAAATAATGAAATAGTGAATGTATTAATAATATAAATTTCACAGGAGACACGGTTATAATTTTCTAATATTTTTTTCGTTTACTCGTCGGCGGCGTATAATAAATTAATGAAAAATCGGCAAAGAGTTCCGAAACCCCAGCCTTACAGAGTAGTTTAGAACAATTGTAGATGGGAGTGGTTGATGAAGTAGAAATGGCTATCAGCTATAGAATGAGTTATTTATCTAGTGTGAGCTTCGGGCGGAAGGCTTTGCAGTAGAAAGTCAAAAGAGATTGGAGAAGAGCAAAACTTGTTGGAGTGGAAGGCGCCTTTAGACAGGTGCCCCGGACAGATTACGTCCCAATTAGAGAGAGGGAAGGAGGAAGGCCGTGACGCCCAGATTACAGTCCGGGTGTGGCAGTCCGAGATAGTCACAGTCGATGGGAAAGGACGGATGGCGTGGAAACGTCATCTGGCTGTTCTGCTCTTCTCCCCCGAGAACGTAGACGATTGGACGGAAGCGCCGATCCACTTAATTCGACGTCGACCTATCTCTCTAGAAATGGCGTCGATCCCCAGAAATTTTCCCACCGTCTCTAGTGGTTTCCTCTACAAATGGCCCTCGATCGAAAAGCGTTCGCTCGATCTAATCAACTTCTCTTTCTCGACATTCGTGGAAAAGGTTTCTCTTTTCAATGAAAGCCAGCCATTTTTTTTTTTTTTTTTTTTTATGATAGCTGTCGACAGAAACTAACCACAACTTGGAAGTTTTCCTTATTTATAGTGTATAGGTTATATATATACAAGTATATATAGCAATTTTCTTCCTGTTTGATTTATTTATCTGCAAATTGAAATAGGTCTAAGCTACATCAGTATTCGAGGGAAAAATCCCTGTATCTAAGAATTATTAGCTCTTATTTAGGGAATTTTTACGAAATTAGTAAGATTATCTCAACTGTAAATTGGAAGTTTTATAGAAATATCCAGGGATTTTATCGTTCCATAAAAAAATTTTTAAAATAATTTATCAATTATTTTTTTTTCACTTTTCATTAGGGAATTTATTAAGATTTGATAAATTATAAACAGGGAATTTTAAAGAATTTTATTAAAGTTTTTACTCTATATTAGGGAATTTAATGTTTTAGTTATTTTTATCTTTATTTAAGAATCACAAATAAAAATGATACTTTAAACTTCTTTTTATCTCTAGAGAGAGAGAGAGAGTTAAGTTATGTTAATTAATATTTAAAGTTTATTTTTAAAATATATTTTTTCTTTTAATAAAAAAAAATTAAGTCTAATCGATTTTAAATTTGTGGGGAATTTTAATGGGGGAAAAAAACTTTGCAGATTTTTAAAGTAAATTAAAATATCTAATACCGTTTAGATAAATTGTAAGGAAAATACAGTATTGTATTTTCAAATTTTATTATTATATTTATAAAAGAAGTACAGTGTACAGTATTTTTTTTTTTTTTTTTCAGTTTTAGTTTATGAAAATTCCCTACGAAGAAAAATATACAGTATGTAGGGAAATTCTTTTATTTCTATTAAAATTAGAATATATTTTAAAATCACATTTATTTATTTATTTATTTATTTATTTTAAAAGTAAATAATAACGTAAAATTTTTTATATACTTTTTCAAATTTATTTATTTATTTATTTTTTCGCTTAAAACTGATTGGTCTAAATTTGAAAATTTGAATATTTGAAATTTTTGAATTCGAAAGTAAGATTTCGTTTGGAAAAAATCGAATTTTCTCATAGAAAAACGGCATAAATGTTAATTTTATAACGTTTTTATGTTCTATATTAACGAATTTCTAAAAAAAAAAATTCATAAAAATCCCTAAATGGAACCAACATTAAAAATTGATAATTTATGTAATAAAGAAACTGTTATAGATGAAGAAACCAAAGATGAAGATAACGATGCAAAAAGACACTGCAAAAGTATTGTAAGAAAGCTGCAATCACTCCTTTACAAATGCTAAAGTACAGGGTGGTCCAGAAGTCAGTTAACCATATTAAGGTTATTTACTTGCACACAAACACAGTTAACTAACTTTTGGACCATCCTGCCAAGTTTATGCAGGATATACATGCATTTTTAAAAGGTTTTTAACATAAAATTTAGGCACTTGAATGGGTGATTGGCTTCAATAGTAATGTACCAGTTGCAAATATATCATCACAACAAGACAAGAAGATAGTTTATGCCACTGGTTATGCACCTGTTATATATGATTTGAAGAATGATGAAGAAAAAATATTAATTGGCCATGTAAGAGGTTATAGCATTATTATCCTAAGCTTCAAAATTTTTAATATAAATTATATTAAATTATGCTTTTATTTGTAGATGAGTAACATCACCTGTTTAACTCTGTCATCTGATAGAATATGGCTTGCTACTTCAGATGCTGGTGAAGATAATTGCTTAATTATATGGGATATGAGAACTTAGCAAGTATAATTATATTGTCTTTATAATTTTTAATGAAATTTCTCATATTTTATTTAATAATTTGTAGTGTGCCAATAAAAAATATATCAATTTATCCAAAATATGGAATAAAATGCATGAGTTTCTCTGAAGATTCTAAATATCTTTTAACTTTAAGTAATGAACCCATTCAGGTAATGTACAGTACATTAATTTAGATTATATGAATTTTTTTTTTTTTTATTAGCATTTGTTTATATAATTGTGTAAATTGATATTATTTTAGAGAATTTCAATTATAAATTGGAAGATGGATGATTATTATATTATTGATACTATAAATATTAGGGAAGAGTATGGTAAACAGGTAAAACTATTCTAATTTACATGTAATTTAGCCATTTAATTTTAATTGTTTTATATAGAAAAGATGACTCAAAAGTCAGTTAACCACAGGATTGAAATTAGACTTTTGACCCTAAACTATAACATATAACAGCCCTTTCTCTTTCACCAAATAATGATGCATAAAAAAATGTAAGGACCATAGACTCATAATGTAAGGCCCTAAGCTTCAGCTTATTTAGCTTCTTGTTCAATACACAAATTACAACATTGACATTGGTAAATTATTCATTTTCTTGCAAAACTTGCAGAATTGCTTGGGGGAAAAAAAAGGTTAACTGACTTTTGGGCCATCCTTTATGTTAAAGATTATCATCAATTTATTCATGTAAGTAAACTGATCAATATTGAACAATGGTTTGTTTAATATGGATGAAGTTAATGTTTTATCTAATGTAAAAATATATTTACAAATTAAGCTTTTGTTTGTTTCGTTTAAAGTATAATTTTTAAAATTGTTAGAATGTTAAATTAATATCTTTAAAAATACTTTTGTATTACATAAAGTAGTTTTCTGTTAAAATAACTGAAAATATATATGTACTTTTAAAGATTTAATTAATTAGTTAATTAAATTTTTATTTGTTAAATAAAAATTTATACTTAATTAATAAAATAAGTTTATTAATTATCCTACTTTTATTTTGTTAAAATTTATATTGTTTTTTTCCCAGCATCACATATCATTCCATCCAATACATTCTTCATATTTCATTTCAACAGGATCATATAGAGTGATATTCTATCAACTAGTAAGTAATTCATTAATGCATTTTTAAAACATTTTTATATATTGCAAACTTTAATATGCAATTTTATTTTTCTATAGTTAGATAATGAAAATATCCTTCATTACTATTCGCCGATTATAACCCATAAGGTAAGTTGTACCAATAGTAACTCCTTAAGATAAGCTGCACTAATTATAATTCCTTAAGGCAAGCTATATCAATAGTTATTCATTTAGATAAATACAGGATAAGTTGTACTAATTGTAGAACTTATCCTGTATGTTTTGATTATGATAAGCTGTATCAATTATAACTCATAATAACCTATAGAATTATAAAATTTATAACAAAAATAAACTGTTATTTATATAACTATTTAGGATTTTTCACGTTCTCTGGGTTTATTCAATCAAACTATTTATCTAAAATCACCAGATATTGCTCTGACAGCAACTTCTATGGGATATATAATTACTTGGGATAATCAATATGCAAAAGATAGTATGTTATTGGATTTATCTTATAAATTAATTTATTAATTGTATTAAAAATATATAAATTTGTTAATGAATTTTATCATTAGATAATGTGTTAAGTTTCGATCACGTCATTGGACCATAAAGCACCGGCACGGGGCGGGGCGGCCACGCACCCAATAGCTAACTTGGACCGGCGGTCACGTGACAACCCTTTACCAGAACCAAGTAATGAAAGTTTGAAGCAGGGGATGGAGTAGGAGAAGCACCTGCCTCTTTAGTCTCTGTCTCTCTTTTTCTCTCTCTCTCTCTCTCACTCTTGCCTTAAATCCCATTCGCGATTAATGAAGGACATAGGAAATTTTCTGTGTCCTATGGCGTCCGAAACGGCCACGCCGTGGATTATCTTGCTGTCATTAAGGGGAGAAAATCGAATGTTGTAGCAGGTGTCGGCCTACGAGACGTCTAAAGACTGAACTCTTCTACAATCACGGAAAACTGGAAGGGTGGAACAGACGAAACACCTTAACTAAGCCGTAATTGCTATCATTACGGCAGTTTATCGTGCATAATTTAGTAAGCGAGATCGCTCTTCTCACGTGCTTTAAAAAGAGAAATAAATATTCTAACATCCCCACAAATAAAAAGTAAAAAATAAATTAAAATTTATTACCTAAATTTTAACTTTTAAGCAACATTTCCAAATTATACAAGCGCCATTCTTATCTGTTCTAACTTAGCTATTTTAAAGGCCTAATTAATTAATTGTTTTTTTATGATTTCAAGAGATTTGGGGTCATAATTCATTTCTGAAATTGTAGAAATTTAAGTGAATTTTTAGAACATTGTTGGCACGCTACGAGCATTCACGAAGGGGTGCCATATGATGCCATATGTAAATGCATAACCGAGTAATGGGTGTGAAGGTAATTGAGAGATCATCACCGGTGTTTACGACTTCTAAATATCTGTATCGTGCGCAGATTTCTATCACCTGACGATTTGGTAACAGTTCATGATCCCCCTCAAGGCTTCCATACGTCCAGCTGGTACGAGGATCACGAATTGTATCTCACTCACTCTTCATCCTTTGTGTCAGGAGCGGAGGATAACGGGTGGATTCTTTTGATCTCTCCTAAATTATAAATTTGGGATTAGGAAAAAATTATACTAAAGCTTCCTCAAAACACATTAATCAACGCGTTACGTTTAAAAACCAATGTTTAATGCAGTTCGAATGGGCTTAACGGTGCTTCACACCTAAAAAATGCTCGGTTAATTTAGTAAATTTTGAATTTTAGAGCCTAAATTTTGANTTTATTATTTTGCTTTAAAATTTTAACTTTTTATGTGAGCTCTTTTTATAAATAATTTTTTTATAGTTTAAATTATAAAAATGGTTCAAATATTTAACTACCCATGTAGCATATACAATACTATATATTTGTTTTCTTTTGTTCTTGTATATACTGATATATATAGCTTTTGTTATCCTTGATATACATAATCCTTATAGACAGGGACACAGATAAGTTAAATAAGCTTGCATATAAACAAAACAAGCTGTGGCTTAGGGCCTCTCATTTTGACATGAGTATTATTTGATAAGGGAAAGGACCTATTATATGTTAAACTTTTGATCACAACAAAGTCCATCATTGCTTATAAACCTTTCTTATAGCCTATATTGCTATGCTTAAGTCATTTTTATGGGCAATTTAGGCTATATGATATATGTAACAATACATTTTTTATGAGTATACAAGGCTGTTGAGAGTGTGAGCTGGTTATTTTCTTCTAACTCCAAGAAAGCTTAGGGGTCCACAATGTTCTCTACTCCTATACATTTAATGCTATTTTTACTATAAAATCTTTAAGACTGCTGTTTCTTAATAAACATTCTACACATTTCATTAAAAAAAAAAAAAGGCATAAGAGGCCTTCTCTACCCCAGGTCCTATCCAAGCTCTGTATATACCCATAAATTGGAAGATGGATGATTATTATATTATTGATACTATAAATATTAGGGAAGAGTATGGTAAACAGGTAAAACTATTCTAATTTACATGTAATTTAGCCATTTAATTTTAATTGTTTTATATAGAAAAGATGACTCAAAAGTCAGTTAACCACAGGATTGAAATTAGACTTTTGACCCTAAACTATAACATATAACAGCCCTTTCTCTTTCACCAAATAATGATGCATAAAAAAATGTAAGGACCATAGACTCATAATGTAAGGCCCTAAGCTTCAGCTTATTTAGCTTCTTGTTCAATACACAAATTACAACATTGACATTGGTAAATTATTCATTTTCTTGCAAAACTTGCAGAATTGCTTGGGGGAAAAAAAAGGTTAACTGACTTTTGGGCCANTTTTTTAATTTTTAGCCATATTATAAAATCTTACCCTCTGTCTGCAATACAAAAGTCACCATTTATAATACCAGATTTTCTGGTTACAACTTCCTCAGGTTATTGTGGATATATGGATGTTAAACAGTGTAATTTACAGAAAATAATTAAAGTTCATTCCGATTTAAAATACGTAATTAAATGCCATCCAGAATTGTAAGTTTATTTTACTTAAAAAAAAAAAAAAGCTCTACTTAAAAATTTTCAATTAATTTTTATATATTTTCTAAGTCCTTGGTTATGCATTACACGAACTGATGGACTATTACGCTTATGGAACTATGAAACTAAGTACGCATTATGTTTATTATTTCTTAATTTACCATTTAAAATAGTTAAATTATTCGATTAATTAATGCTTTATTTATTAGAGAAGTTGATATTGAGAGCCTGTTTGAGCTTCCTGAAACAATTTCCTGCATGGAATTCGATCCAATTGGTGTTTATCTAGGTAAGAATTATATATAAAGATGATACTCTGTTGATACTCAAGTAACTTTATCACCTTTTAGCTGTAGGATTTACAGGGGGATATATCACTGTATTAGATATACCTTGTTTACTATTTACAAAACCCACTAAACTATCACTCAGCCTTGAAAAAAGGACAATTACTAAGTTAAAGTTTTCTGATGATGCTCAGTACTTGGCTGCTGCGGTAAATATGATCGATTCTCTTCCATATAATTTATAGTTCTATAGTTTCTGTATTTCATATAATAGGATGCAAACTACTCTGTACTAGCGTACAGATTCCAATTCAAGCGAAATCCTAAGAAAGACGTACATAGATCCGAGATTAAATGGGAATTACTTGGAGTTCAACGTTGTCACACACTTCCAATTGTCACTATACTCTTCAGACACGCTTCACATCTAGAATATCCACGTTTATTATCCCTAGGAGAAGATAAGAAATTGGTATTAATCTTTATCTTACAGAATATATAACATTAAAATTTATAAATTATATTATTATTTTTTTTAGTTTGAATACGAATTTATAAAAGGTAGAAAGATACAAATGTTACATTCGTACCAAATCGAACAAATTGCTGTTCCACTCGACATGGTTTGGGATCCATACATGAGTCAACATCTGATAATTGCTAATAATGACGTATAGATTGACAAATTATATGTTTAATCAATATTATGTTAATGTAATTATTTTTATTTTTTGTTAAATTTAGTATAAATTAAAGTTTTACGACGTGGAAGAACATTTATGCAGAAGGACCGTCTTGGCCCCTCTCCAGAAATCCGGGATGAAGTAACATATTTGTAGTTTCTCTGAGGGAATTTTATACTGTAATTTTTACTAATTTATTAATCAATTTTATACATAATAGGATGAAAATAATTTATAATCTGGAAGAATGTGAAAATGGAATTTCTGAAGAACCTCATCTTTTATGCTGTTCCAATGAATACGTATGTCTGAGTGTACTACCAGTTGATGGAAATCCTTACAAGCATATATCCGTATTAGCACATCCTGATGGGGTACTTTTATGTAAAAAATTTTTCATAAATTATGAAAAAAATATAAAAACACTCTTATTTGCCAGTTTAAAAAAACGTATTTTAAAATCGACCAATCAAATCGATGTAAATTTTAAATGTTTCAGTTATATCTTAACTATTACGAAACGAACCGCTTATGTTAATAACATTCATTTTTTGCTTAATTTTATTATTTTGCTTTAAAATTTTAACTTTTTATTATTTAAATTTATTCATTTTGACATGTATATTTTATATTTTATAAATATTTCTTGCTAGATTGTCGATTTTGACTGCAGTTTTGATGGAAAATATGTGTTTACAATTGGAGACAACGGTACAAGTATTTTTATGTGGCATTTAAATTACGGGTATGCAATTGTACTTATGAATTTTCTCTTAACGTTGAGTATGCTTTACAACTCAAAATTATTTAATTAATACATTTTATAGATTAATACATCGTTTGACGAAACTAGAACAAAGTATGACTCCTTTCTATGATATGTTTCCAGGAGGTATAACAGGATCATTGCTGAAGGAATTTAAAGATTTATTCGTTTATTTACTGATAAGAAAGTAGGTGAAAGTCTAAAATATGCTTACATGAGCTAATTATTCACGCAATTATTTTCTATAATCATCTATACAACTTATATAAACCTCCATAACTAGAAAGTTTCTTAACATATATAAACAATTTTATTACCAAAAGTTAACCTTATTTGTCTGTTAAAAGCATACCAATTTTCAAAACAGTCCAACTCCGGAAGCAGAAATTATTAGCAAATTTATTTCCGGCTTGCGTCGCTTCGCGACTCACTTAATTAACATAGATCGCGTCGCTTCGCGTGTAGTCGCATTTCGTCGCGTCCCATCGCCTCCCCATTTTTAAAAATCTAAATATACTAAAAACTTTTTAAACGTTTGAATAATGTTAAATAAGTGTTTATCTCCGTTTTTAGTTACTCTATTTTGCTTAATTTACGTTCCATCAATGTCAAATCCATGTTTATAACATGAATATATTATGATTCTTAGAGCTTAATGTGTTTTATATGTGTTATTATGAGCTTATGTGCTTTATATTCTTTAGTCAAAGCAAAGATCAAACAGAAAACCTGGAATTATCCTATAAAATTCCTATAAGCGACGTTCCTGATCTTCTAAGAGGTATTGGGTATTTTCCTGCAGAATATGAGGTATGGAAGTAATACTAACAAACCTTAACACAGTTATTAAAATACATATTTTTTAAATAAAAATTTATACTTAATTAATAAAATAAGTTTATTAATTATCCTACTTTTATTTTGTTAAAATTTATATTGTTTTTTTCCCAGCATCACATATCATTCCATCCAATACATTCTTCATATTTCATTTCAACAGGATCATATAGAGTGATATTCTATCAACTAGTAAGTAATTCATTAATGCATTTTTAAAACATTTTTATATATTGCAAACTTTAATATGCAATTTTATTTTTCTATAGTTAGATAATGAAAATATCCTTCATTACTATTCGCCGATTATAACCCATAAGGTAAGTTGTACCAATAGTAACTCCTTAAGATAAGCTGCACTAATTATAATTCCTTAAGGCAAGCTATATCAATAGTTATTCATTTAGATAAATACAGGATAAGTTGTACTAATTGTAGAACTTATCCTGTATGTTTTGATTATGATAAGCTGTATCAATTATAACTCATAATAACCTATAGAATTATAAAATTTATAACAAAAATAAACTGTTATTTATATAACTATTTAGGATTTTTCACGTTCTCTGGGTTTATTCAATCAAACTATTTATCTAAAATCACCAGATATTGCTCTGACAGCAACTTCTATGGGATATATAATTACTTGGGATAATCAATATGCAAAAGATAGTATGTTATTGGATTTATCTTATAAATTAATTTATTAATTGTATTAAAAATATATAAATTTGTTAATGAATTTTATCATTAGATAATGTATTAATCACACCACCTGATGAAAGAAGAGCTTTGAGATTCAATCAATGTAACTATAAGCAGGTATCAATTAATATCATCACCATAAGCAGAGATTATATAGTAACTGTTAATGAGGAAAATGTTATTGATTTTTATGATAAAGATCTGAAATTAATTTTCTTGTAAGTATTATTCATAATTTAACAGATTTTTTAAATAATAATTGTAAAATATTAAATATTAATTTTTTTTAAATAAAATTTGTATTTTTTAAGCTACAAAGAATCAAATATTGGTCTTATAAATAATATAATCTTCTCATTAGATGATATAAATGAGAATTTGGATAGGTGAGCTCTTTTTATAAATAATTTTTTTATAGTTTAAATTATAAAAATGGTTCAAATATTTAACTACCCATGTAGCATATACAATACTATATATTTGTTTTCTTTTGTTCTTGTATATACTGATATATATAGCTTTTGTTATCCTTGATATACATAATCCTTATAGACAGGGACACAGATAAGTTAAATAAGCTTGCATATAAACAAAACAAGCTGTGGCTTAGGGCCTCTCATTTTGACATGAGTATTATTTGATAAGGGAAAGGACCTATTATATGTTAAACTTTTGATCACAACAAAGTCCATCATTGCTTATAAACCTTTCTTATAGCCTATATTGCTATGCTTAAGTCATTTTTATGGGCAATTTAGGCTATATGATATATGTAACAATACATTTTTTATGAGTATACAAGGCTGTTGAGAGTGTGAGCTGGTTATTTTCTTCTAACTCCAAGAAAGCTTAGGGGTCCACAATGTTCTCTACTCCTATACATTNAAGCAGAAATTATTAGCAAATTTATTTCCGGCTTGCGTCGCTTCGCGACTCACTTAATTAACATAGATCGCGTCGCTTCGCGTGTAGTCGCATTTCGTCGCGTCCCATCGCCTCCCCATTTTTAAAAATCTAAATATACTAAAAACTTTTTAAACGTTTGAATAATGTTAAATAAGTGTTTATCTCCGTTTTTAGTTACTCTATTTTGCTTAATTTACGTTCCATCAATGTCAAATCCATGTTTATAACATGAATATATTATGATTCTTAGAGCTTAATGTGTTTTATATGTGTTATTATGAGCTTATGTGCTTTATATTCTTTAGTCAAAGCAAAGATCAAACAGAAAACCTGGAATTATCCTATAAAATTCCTATAAGCGACGTTCCTGATCTTCTAAGAGGTATTGGGTATTTTCCTGCAGAATATGAGGTATGGAAGTAATACTAACAAACCTTAACACAGTTATTAAAATACATATTTTTTAAATAAAAATTTATGTAATTATGTAGATAAAGGACATTATTCAAGAGATGAAATTGGATAACAAAGGTGGAAATGATGAGATATGTTTTGATGATGTGGTCAAATGTAAGTTAGCTATAAACATACTACAGTAATTATTATTAATAATATGTAATGAAGTTGCTTCTAAAGCTTTCTTCACAGTTTAAATGTCGATTGACTAATATAATTATAATTAAATTTTAATTATTTATATTTCTGTTTAGTATATATTAACCATAGGCCCGTCTGCGATACTATAGTGGAAGATCTAATGTGGTCCTTTGATGTGTTTACCAGAGATAAGGGAGGTTTCATGTCTAGTGAACAATTTGTTAGAATTTTGTTAGAGAAAGGTAAATTTCGGCCATTTTAAAGTATTTTTTAGGTTTAGAATCTATTTTATTATGTATTTTTCTGTGTTAAAATCCAATATTTTAGGAGAAAGTTTGAACGAAAGGGAACTTTTCACAGCTCTTCGCATAAACAAAGAAGTTGGAGCAGTCGAAGATGACGATTCTGATGAATTAGAATACATTACTGAATCACAAATAAAAATAAAATTTCAAAATTTCGTTGATAAACTTCCATTGGCAAGTACTCTTTTCATCTTTTAAATTGTTTACACATTCAAATGCTTCCAAATTTTCGGTTTATAAGCAAACTTTATGCAGTTTAGAAGTGGAAATTTGTATTAATTACTCAATTTTTTTTTTTGAAGGAATTAACAGTAGAGTTATTTTTGGAAGAGATCTATGGCTATGTAGCTGTCGCGATTGATGGTGATTTGGATGAAGATGCTGGAAAGATGAATCCTAAGAATTTATCTTAGCGCCATCTGTTATCAATTTCTATAAACAAAAAATGTTAAATATAAAATTATTCGCTTTTATATGCATTATTTTTCATTAAAATTTGTTATATTTATTATTATTTTAATAGCCAAAAATATTATCTACTTATATTATTATTTTTCTTTACTGTAAATTAATTTATAATACGAATTAAATTAATTTTATACACTAGATGGCGACACTAGAGCTGTTATATTTTAATAGATACGGTGTACTCTTTTATTTATTATTTCTTTCGTTTTTAACTTTATAAAAATATTACTTATTAAATATTTTTATTTTAAAATAAAAATTTGTAGAAATTGAATTTAAAATTTCAACAAAAATTTAATTTAATAATTACTATTATTTATTACTCGTATCTATAGATGGCGACACAGTAATTTACTGTAGAATTATTCAGTTTTTGAATCTTACTCAAATTTTTTTTTTGTTGATTTAAATTCTTAATTTATGACATATCATACTACAAATAAAACTACAATATAATTATTTTAATGAATTAATTTCTTATGAACAAAATGAATTTTAAAGATTTACACAAAAGATGGAAGCAGTCATATTGCATTTTCTCTACAAGCCAATGGCATGCCCCGCTTAATAAGTAACCGGCTGTCATTGGCTCGTTTTCCACTTCTTTTTCTTCTTACAAATTGGGATTGGCTACTCGAATCTTAATCCGCATGCAAGTCCATCTCTGATATACTGTAATAAATATGAGCTTGGATGATGTTGTTCATGATATTTGACTCCACGAGCGTGGACATTCTTCATTATATCAGATGATATTCTTATAAAATGTGATTGTAATTAGATGGTTTAAGTAAGTCTGTGTTATCATCCAAAGAAATGACCTGCCATCTTTGGATGATGATTGAAAGATGTGCTAGAATTGCATCTGGAAGAACTTAACGCTAAAGAAGTGCAGAATTACGGTAGTGTTGGCACGAAGCCTGCATGAAGAGTGAGCTAGATGTTTTCCTTGTTTTATAATAGAACACATATTTAATAGGAAAATACTTCATGAATATGCCTTTGAAGTCTTTTACCTATCTCTTCGATACTTCTAAACTCCGCTGTGTCTATCTCAAGATATACAAGGCCTAAGATTCAACGTAAACATCACAAGAATGCATTCATAAAAAGCTCTTAAACATTTAACACATACAAGGCCCTAAATCATTATCAAAATTTTATTTTTATTTCCTCATTCAAAAAATTGAATAAAGCGATTATTTAGTATTTGAAAAATAATTCTAACCTTAAATAAAAATTAAAACGTAAACCCCAAAATGACCAAAAAACGAAATATATGCTGCTAATATATATATACATACTACAATGAGATATGATCTTATTAGAAGTGGTTAGCCAACTTTTGGACCACCCCGCGCGCGCGGGGTGGTCCAAAAGTCGGCTAACCATATATCATGGCCTGCCTTTAAATGAATTTTTATTTAAATTATTCATATATTTGATTTTTTTTCACTAAAAATTTAAAAACTAAAATCACTTTTCGCTGCTTAAAAATGATGTAAAATGTCTTTTGAAGTACCTTTTACCGAATGGAAAAATTTAAATATTGAAAATTTCTTTTTGGAAAGTAAAAGTAAATGCTTTTAACTTTTTATGTAAATTTGTTAAAACCTCGTAAATTAAATTTTCTACTAAATAAAAATAAAATAAAACACAATTTACACAGAAATATTCGCATTTTTCTAAGCTTAGATACTTATTTAAATCCATTAAGAGTTGACGAAGTTAACCTTTCATTTGTTTCATACCACTTTAGGCAAAATATTCTTATTTTTTAATTATAAAAATAGATATAGGTTATTCCAAAAGTCAGTTTACCATCGCCAGTGTTTTTCTACTCACTAACTGACTTTTGGGCCGGCCTTTTATCGTATCGATTGCATTCACGCCATGTTTCGTGGGTCAAAAAGTATGGGATTTTAAACATTTATTTTTAAAAAAAACCTGATTAAAACGTAAAATCTGTTTAAATTGATCGCATTTTTGCGTTAAAAATCGTAAATTTCTATTGTCATAGTCGCGTTAAAAGTACAGAAAATAATAATTGATATAAGGGCTGGTCCAAAAGTCAGTTAACCGTTGTGAAGACTAACTTTTTTACCTTATTTTGTAATTCAATTTCGTAAGGGCGCGTTGTTCTGGACTCGCGGTTTCTGATTCACATTAGTGGCAGTTAACACACTTTTGGGCCACCCTTTATATATATATATATATATTTTTTTTTGTAATATATAATACGTGTTTGTTTGCAGGGTGGGCCTAGAGCTACTCAACAAGTTCGATGCTTTGTTACGACTGAACGATGTATGTGACAATGCGTTCAACACGTTACCCCCGTATGCATTATGGAAATCACTATAGAAGGGGTTTGGAATCCTTGTGGCTTCTATGTGGATGTATACTCGAGGAGTTATGCCCCATACTCCTTGAATTAGCCTGGTATGCTATGGAGATGTTCAATTGTCAAATCTTCACCAATCCAAGAAATGTGGTGGCAAATTTTGGCACGAGATGGAGGAAATTGTCTAATTGAGACGACTCTAATTAAGTAACAAAGCATTAAACTCGGTGGGTATCTTTTTATATCATCCTGTGTACTGTATTATACAATTGAAACCGTTCAGGGTGGTCCAAAAGTCAGTTTACCATTGCCATTGCTTTACTACTTACAATGGTAAACTGACTTTTGGGCGTCTTTAATCACTTTTTTTCTCCCATTCTTATATTTAAGTTAAAAATAATGACAAACAAGTAAACTAGTCACTAACTTTATTACAATTTTACAAGCAACAGTTTGTTTTTTTTCATTTTATTATTTTTATTTTTCTAATCAAATTGGTCCAAATAAAGAAATATATAATATAATATTTTCTTTCATCTTGGTGCTCCTTTTCTGCAGCAAAAAAAAAAAGATTAATAAATTAATTTAAAAAAGAAAACAAAGAAGTGTTTGAAATATCATGAAAAAGTGTGTTCCTCCCTGGCAACAAGTGAGTTATATTTTCTTTAATTATATATCTAATTACTAATAATTGTTACTAAGAGGTATGTTTAACAATAGAATATCCCATAATATACAATAATTAACCTGAATTCACGCGCTTATATACACTAGAAACCAATTTATACTACAGTTTGATGGGGCAAGTTGCACTCTCAAATCATTGAAAAATTAGGATTTTCCTACAATTTGTTCATTGCCTCTTCAGTGTTTTCGTATTCAAATTAGACATTTTTCTTCTTCTAATTTGTATTCGCATTTTTCTAAGCTTAGATACTTATTTAAATCCATTAAGAGTTGACGAAGTTAACCTTTCATTTGTTTCATACCACTTTAGGCAAAATATTCTTATTTTTTAATTATAAAAATAGATATAGGTTATTCCAAAAGTCAGTTTACCATCGCCAGTGTTTTTCTACTCACTAACTGACTTTTGGGCCGGCCTTTTATCGTATCGATTGCATTCACGCCATGTTTCGTGGGTCAAAAAGTATGGGATTTTAAACATTTATTTTTAAAAAAAACCTGATTAAAACGTAAAATCTGTTTAAATTGATCGCATTTTTGCGTTAAAAATCGTAAATTTCTATTGTCATAGTCGCGTTAAAAGTACAGAAAATAATAATTGATATAAGGGCTGGTCCAAAAGTCAGTTAACCGTTGTGAAGACTAACTTTTTTACCTTATTTTGTAATTCAATTTCGTAAGGGCGCGTTGTTCTGGACTCGCGGTTTCTGATTCACATTAGTGGCAGTTAACACACTTTTGGGCCACCCTTTATATATATATATATATATTTTTTTTTGTAATATATAATACGTGTTTGTTTGCAGGGTGGGCCTAGAGCTACTCAACAAGTTCGATGCTTTGTTACGACTGAACGATGTATGTGACAATGCGTTCAACACGTTACCCCCGTATGCATTATGGAAATCACTATAGAAGGGGTTTGGAATCCTTGTGGCTTCTATGTGGATGTATACTCGAGGAGTTATGCCCCATACTCCTTGAATTAGCCTGGTATGCTATGGAGATGTTCAATTGTCAAATCTTCACCAATCCAAGAAATGTGGTGGCAAATTTTGGCACGAGATGGAGGAAATTGTCTAATTGAGACGACTCTAATTAAGTAACAAAGCATTAAACTCGGTGGGTATCTTTTTATATCATCCTGTGTACTGTATTATACAATTGAAACCGTTCAGGGTGGTCCAAAAGTCAGTTTACCATTGCCATTGCTTTACTACTTACAATGGTAAACTGACTTTTGGGCGTCTTTAATCACTTTTTTTCTCCCATTCTTATATTTAAGTTAAAAATAATGACAAACAAGTAAACTAGTCACTAACTTTATTACAATTTTACAAGCAACAGTTTGTTTTTTTTTCATTTTATTATTTTTATTTTTCTAATCAAATTGGTCCAAATAAAGAAATATATAATATAATATTTTCTTTCATCTTGGTGCTCCTTTTCTGCAGCAAAAAAAAAAGATTAATAAATTAATTTAAAAAAGAAAACAAAGAAGTGTTTGAAATATCATGAAAAAGTGTGTTCCTCCCTGGCAACAAGTGAGTTATATTTTCTTTAATTATATATCTAATTACTAATAATTGTTACTAAGAGGTATGTTTAACAATAGAATATCCCATAATATACAATAATTAACCTGAATTCACGCGCTTATATACACTAGAAACCAATTTATACTACAGTTTGATGGGGCAAGTTGCACTCTCAAATCATTGAAAAATTAGGATTTTCCTACAATTTGTTCATTGCCTCTTCAGTGTTTTCGTATTCAAATTAGACATTTTTCTTCTTCTAATTTGTATTTTATTTATTTATTTTTTAATTTGTTCACCATTCTAATTTCTTTTTATATACAAAGAATATAAGCTCCATCATCAAAAAATGTCATGACCATTAATTGATATATATATATAAATATATCAGCTATATTGCTTCTAGATATGTGTTTATTTAATTATTAAATTATAAAATACACATGTAGGAAGGGGGAAAAAATTCAATTTTTTAAAATGATTTTAAGGTATTTTTTAACTTTAAAGTGCTGATTTTTGTTAAACAATCACTACTGAATTTTTTGCAATTTTTTTTTGATTTTTTTGTTATTTTTTTAAGTTGCAAAAGTGCTCCATTTTTAATGTGATTTTGATTAATTTTTTTTAAGTGTATCACAATTTTTTATTGATTTTTTTAAATAATGAATAGATTTATTATATATCTAGAGCTAAATTACTAATTAAGTAAGGTTATATAATTAATTTTTTAAAGACTTTCTTTGATAAATGAGCAAATTTCCTGGGCAAGTACCCAAGAATTAATTGATTTTTTTTCAGAGATTGGTAAATTTCTTGGATAAATTCCCTCGAAGAATTTCATTTGTTTGATGATTTTCTCTGATAAATGGGCAAATATTCAAGAATTTTAAAGATTTTCTTGGATAAATGCCCCAGGAATTTCATTTATTTGGAGATTTCCTTTGATAAATGATTAAGTTTTCTGGACAAATATTCAAGAATTTATTGGATTTTCTAAAGATTTTCTTTGATAAACTGGTAAATTTCTTGTCTGAGTGCCCCAAAAATTTCATTTATCTAGAGATTTCCTTTGATAAATGGGCAAATACCCAAGAATTTATTAAAGTTTTAAATCTTTTCTTTGATAAATGGGCAAATTTCTTGGATAAGTAAGTACTCAAGAACTTTAGAATTTATTTAACTTACTANTATATATATATATATACGTAATAACCGTTAATAATGAATTTAATTTTTACACAATAATAAATTACAATAGCAACTATTGTTGAAACAAAATTTCCCCATGACACAACAATAAAAATATCGTTACTAGTTTTAGAAGTTGATGACGTAACAATGAATTTCTATTATTACGTAAACGATAAGTATTATTGACTATTATTACGTAATAATTTTTTAAAAATCTATCGACAAGTTGTGTACCTTTCCGGACAGAAAAGTTAAAATCGTTTGTAGCTCCATCTGTTGCGGGATTTTATTTTAAAAACTTTTTATATATTTCTAGTTATTATAAAATGGCAAAAAGACTAATTTTAAAAATAATTCTAAAGAATAATAACGAGTAAAATCTTCATTAAGTCCGACCCCACTGGAGATGTGACTCGTTAACTCCCACTCTATCTCCTCACTCCCTTGACCTTTAACCACCAAAATTCACTAGCATCAATGTCCCTAATACACAGACCTCCATGCAAAATTTTAGAAATTTTCGACTACAATACAGGAAGTTATTAAGCTTCAAAGTGGGTGAACAAAATCGTGCTCTTCACACACACCCAAACACACAAACATATAAAAATAACTTAATTTTTTTGCATTTCTGTTTTTTTTTTTTTTTGTTTGTTTGCACCTGAAGAATCACATTAACAAACATTTGCCCTTCAATTTCTCTTTTCGTAGCTCAGATTTCGTCTTTTTCGTGTCCAATTGTAGGCTCACGGTCCTTTTTTTCTCCATGTTCAGCAATTCTTGGAATAATTCTTTAACGTTGTAATTAGTTTTCGCTGAAGTTTCCATAAAACCGCAGCCCCATTTTTTAGCCTGATCCATTCCATATTGATTTTCCACTTCTCTACTTTCAGTCTCGTCGCATTTGTTACCTACTAACATAATTGGTATGCCTTCTATGTCCCCTTTCACCTCTTTGATCACCTGAAAGATCGGTTTGATCTCTTCTAAACTCTGCTTGCTTGTAATGGAGTATACCAGGATGAATGCGTGACCCTTTGAAATATTTAGTCGTTGCATGGCTGGGAACTGATGGCTTCCTGTTGTATCTGTTATCTGAAGCGTACATATGTTCTTGTTGCAGCTGATCACCTGGGGAAAAAAAATGACACCCAATGTCAATATATACATATAAGTAACACTAAACGTCAATATACAGATATAAGNGAGCTAAATTACTAATTAAGTAAGGTTATATAATTAATTTTTTAAAGACTTTCTTTGATAAATGAGCAAATTTCCTGGGCAAGTACCCAAGAATTAATTGATTTTTTTTCAGAGATTGGTAAATTTCTTGGATAAATTCCCTCGAAGAATTTCATTTGTTTGATGATTTTCTCTGATAAATGGGCAAATATTCAAGAATTTTAAAGATTTTCTTGGATAAATGCCCCAGGAATTTCATTTATTTGGAGATTTCCTTTGATAAATGATTAAGTTTTCTGGACAAATATTCAAGAATTTATTGGATTTTCTAAAGATTTTCTTTGATAAACTGGTAAATTTCTTGTCTGAGTGCCCCAAAAATTTCATTTATCTAGAGATTTCCTTTGATAAATGGGCAAATACCCAAGAATTTATTAAAGTTTTAAATCTTTTCTTTGATAAATGGGCAAATTTCTTGGATAAGTAAGTACTCAAGAACTTTAGAATTTATTTAACTTACTACAACTATTTCTTGTGCTTATAAAATGAACAAATAACAATTTTTTAAGCAATTTGCTTATACTTTTTGACCTTCGCTTGACCTTCGTTATATATTAAAACAATTTTAAAAAAATCCTATAATTATATATTAATTAAGTGTAAGGTTGCATTCTTGTATTCCTACGCTGATTATTAATTATACAACGTTGCACAGCACCATTATAATAGAAGAAATTAATGCAAAATATATATCCTTATGCACGTGTTCAAGATGATTAAGTTCTGCCCCCATGGGCATATATTTATTTTTTTTTTATAAATTAANATTTTCAATCCGAAACACGGAATTTTCCACTTTGATGCCTCTAAAGGTGATTTTTTATAGTAGAGCAAGAATATATTCATCGCTTTTTTCCCCCATATATATATATATATGTAGAGAGAGAGAGAGAGAGATTCACATATATATATGGTCCCTTCATAGAATCATCTTCGATATGTCGTTCGAAATTGTGTTTTTTTTTTTTTTGTTTGTTTGCACCTGAAGAATCACATTAACAAACATTTGCCCTTCAATTTCTCTTTTCGTAGCTCAGATTTCGTCTTTTTCGTGTCCAATTGTAGGCTCACGGTCCTTTTTTTCTCCATGTTCAGCAATTCTTGGAATAATTCTTTAACGTTGTAATTAGTTTTCGCTGAAGTTTCCATGAAACCGCAGCCCCATTTTTTAGCCTGATCCATTCCATATTGATTTTCCACTTCTCTACTTTCAGTCTCGTCGCATTTGTTACCTACTAACATAATTGGTATGCCTTCTATGTCCCCTTTCACCTCTTTGATCACCTGAAAGATCGGTTTGATCTCTTCTAAACTCTGCTTACTTGTAATGGAGTATACCAGGATGAATGCGTGACCCTTTGAAATGTTTAGTCGTTGCATGGCTGGGAACTGATGGCTTCCTGTTGTATCTGTTATCTGAAGCGTACATATGTTCTTGTTGCAGCTGATCACCTGGGGAAAAAAAATGACACCCAATGTCAATATATACATATAAGTAACACTAAACGTCAATATACAGATATAAGAAACGTCAATAGAAAATACTAGATACAGGCAATAGGGAATAGTGTGGTCACATACTGTGATAAAATTGCCGAAAGTTGAATGAAATGTTTAAAAAACTTTTGCAAAAGTTATGAAAAAATTGACTTATGTACGTACAGAATGGAGTAAAAGTCAATTAACTGAGATAGGCGCAGTCAAAACCTCGAAATAGCGCTACTCTTGTAAATGCAATTACGCTTTACTTGTATGCCATTCATTTGTTTGCATCTGAAATTGCCATTAAACTGGGGGACTTCAAACAATGAAAATTATATGTTACAGCGAGGTTAATTATGTGAATGTCTTATCATTTGGTGATTGGGTAGCGCTATATCGAGGTTTGACTGTCTTCAAGATTATATTTTGCGTTTAACAATAAGCAGCCTAAAATAATATAAATTATCTCGGTTAACTGATTTTTGGATCACCCCGTGTTTATTAAATTTACAATTTCGAATTTTTTTTTATTTTCCTAATGTTTTTGAATTAATTTAAAAATGTATAAATAGCGCTAAATCGAGTACGGCGCTATACCGAAATACCTCGAACAATAAGAATTGCATATAGTGATGGTGTCTACACACACACAAATTTGTGTTTGTTAACACCAAATCTCGATTTTCAATGTACGATTTTGCATTGTAAACGTCTAGTAACGCTATTTAAGGGAACACTATATCGAGTTAAAATCGTACATTTAATGTTAAAGGTTTTATAGATATGTTAAGTATTTAGTATTTACGGGAAAACCTGTTCGCGAGTGCTTTACGAGAATGGCATTATATCGAGGTTCGACTGATAGAGTTTATACAGTGTACAATGAAACCTCTTACTATATTAAGAATTCACACTACATGTATAAAAAATAGCAAGAACTATTCACTATATCGAGAACTACTACACAGAATGGATGCTCAATATAGCGAACTCAAAAATAACTGAACTAAATCATCCATTATGTACCGTACTTAGAGAATAGCGTAGGACAGGTAAATTCATTATATCGAGTGATCACTACATCGAGAGTCCTCTGTATACAGATTATTAGTCGCTAAGTACTGTAGTTTGTCTTGTTAATCCTGAGATATGGAGGTGAATTGACAGATGATGTCCTTTTACAAGTACAGTACAGTACTTTTAAGTTGGTTTAGGAATGAAGTTGTCACTGTGGCTATTTATTTTTCATTTTTCTCCTAACTTATCTATTAAAAAAAATCTAGAAAATAAGGAAATTTACCTATTTTTTTCCCTAGAATACTTTTTAAATACCTGTAATAAAGGCCACCTTTAAACGGCGGCCAGAAAGGAACCTCCAAAAACAATGGTCATTTTTCATGGTCGTCAGTGGAGGTTTAAACTAAATATATTCTTTTATATATATATATATATATATATATAAAAGACGCAAACACAANCGTAATAACCGTTAATAATGAATTTAATTTTTACACAATAATAAATTACAATAGCAACTATTGTTGAAACAAAATTTCCCCATGACACAACAATAAAAATATCGTTACTAGTTTTAGAAGTTGATGACGTAACAATGAATTTCTATTATTACGTAAACGATAAGTATTATTGACTATTATTACGTAATAATTTTTTAAAAATCTATCGACAAGTTGTGTACCTTTCCGGACAGAAAAGTTAAAATCGTTTGTAGCTCCATCTGTTGCGGGATTTTATTTTAAAAACTTTTTATATATTTCTAGTTATTATAAAATGGCAAAAAGACTAATTTTAAAAATAATTCTAAAGAATAATAACGAGTAAAATCTTCATTAAGTCCGACCCCACTGGAGATGTGACTCGTTAACTCCCACTCTATCTCCTCACTCCCTTGACCTTTAACCACCAAAATTCACTAGCATCAATGTCCCTAATACACAGACCTCCATGCAAAATTTTAGAAATTTTCGACTACAATACAGGAAGTTATTAAGCTTCAAAGTGGGTGAACAAAATCGTGCTCTTCACACACACCCAAACACACAAACATATAAAAAAAACTTAACTTTTTTGCATTTCTGGACGTTTTAAGTCCCCCCCAGTGTCCAGAAATGTAAAACATCTTTGGGGGGGTCATTTTTTTGACCGATATCCATACATTCCCTCTGTTACATACAACATCCAGAAAGTTAATAATAAAATTCCTCGTGTAAAAAGTAACGAAATTACTTAATTTCATTTTATAATTAAGCCATCTTTTCTTCAAGAATATTTAACAAATTCATTGAATTAAAATGTTACAAAATCATTTTCTAACTTAAATATTTACTTTCTTCAACTCCAAAGGAAGGACTTAAATTAAATTCACACTTTCCTAACATATTTAAGCTTTATTAAATGGCACATTAATGACGAAATTACTTTAAAAAAATTATCTTTTTAATTACATTTTTTAATATATATATATATTTTTTTATTATTTTATTAAATTAGAAAATGCATTTTAATGGTTGATAAAATTTCTCATAATTATCGTTAGGGAGTTGAACAAACTCATCAAAATAAATAAGATTTCAGAAGATTTTTTCACTTGGAATGATCTCGGGCAGTTTCGTAAACATTGATTTGTAAGTGCTTCTGGCTATTTAAATAACTCCACTTCGATTGCTTTCATTTTCAAATTTCTTAGTTATTTAAAAGTCAAAAATATGTTATCGATTGTTACGTAATTGCAAATTTTCTGTTAACACGACTTTCTCCTGTATTTTTTCTTCTGTTTTTACTTTTATTTTTATTGTTACGTCACTCGATTTTTTTATTTTGTTAATTGTTACGTCATTTGTGTTTTTAATAATTGTTACGTCATTTGTGTTTTTAATAATTGTTGCGTCATTTGTGTTTTTAATAATTGTTGCGTCATTTGTGTTTTTAATAATTGTTACGTCATTTGTGTTTTTAATAATTGTTACGTCATTTGTCTTTTTATTTGAATTTTTATTAATTGTTGCGTAATTTGTTTTCGTTTTTTCCTTGCTTTGTTAATTCTTGCGTAATTTGTTTATAAAGTTTAGATAAAATAAAAACAATGGTAAATGACATAGCAATTAACAAATAAGCAAAACAAATAAAATAGCAAATAACGTAACAGTTAACAGAGTAAATAAAACAAAAAATAAACAAAGTAACAATTAATAAAATTCAAACAGAAAATGATACGACAATTAATGAAATTTAAATAATACAGAAAAAAAAACATTGTTATGCCGTATTGTTTTCTTCTCTGTTTTGAATTTTTATTGTTACGCCATTTTTTAAAATTTCTATAATTAATGAAGAGCGTAACATTTTATATATTTGTATATTTTCGTAATTACAAATTAAAATATTTGTAATGAGTTTTAGTCTGATGTATTAAATTCATAATATTTTTTTATTTAGACTAAATATTAAACATATTTAATTATTATACTGTTATATTTCTATACCAAAATAAAACATAAAATATAACAAGTTTACAAAACAATAGGTTAAGTAATAAGCATTTAAAACAAACATACAATAGCTGTATATATCATTAAATAATAAACAGTTGTACAGAATATAGACATATAAAAATCAATAAATAATTCAATCATTGATAATAAAATAAAATATTTAGAAAAGGTGTTTTAACAATAAATAAAAAGTCAATATAATAATTTTTATGTTTTTTAAATTGATATTTTCTAGTAGAAGTAATAGAAAATCAGTATGAAGAAAAATTATAGAGTTTAACCTTGTCAAGAAGTATTCCAGAATGAAATTTATTTAAATTGAACACAATTATTTTTAGACGTTTCGACTGAAAACAATTTATTTTTTCTCCTCTTCATCCCATTTATTTTCATCATCCATCATTTTTTTAATATTGTATTTCTTGTATACTAATTTTATTGATTTTAAAGAGGAATTTAAAAGGAAGTCATTCGAAACGATTTTAAATGTATTTAACATTCAAACGAAATTCATGCAAATATCAAATAAACCATTTAAAATAATGGAACTTTTATGCAAATAACAGGAGAGCGAATTCTAATTTTACGTATTAAATATCATTAAAGTTTATTCGTTAAACTTTATAAGAATTAATTAATTTTTTAAGGTGAATTTTTTTTATTAATTTTTTACCTGTCTATAGGTGTCTTCTATTGTTGGTATGTAGCATTCTCTGAAGGTCCCTCTGACGAATCTTAGGACCAACGAGCTCTTCCCTACTCCTCCAGCACCGAATACGACCACTCTGTAATCGTTGCTTTGTTCAGGCATTTTTAACTGTAAAAAATTAAAAAATATATAATTAAAAATGAAATTAAATAATCTATTAACCATTTTAATTCCGAGAAAATAAAGAAATTGCAGAAGAATTTGACATTCTACTGTTTAATCTCTTTACATGTTTGAAAAAACAAGGAAGGATTCAATCAACAATAGAATCAGACATTAAATATAAGTATCCAGATGCTGAAAAGCGCTTTTGCTGGTGTGATTTGTAAAGTGTATAGACAATAATATTACTGCCTATGGGAAACTTAAAGAAAAAAATAAACAATTCAGACAACAAATGGGGCATACAGAACAATACTATGGTGTTTAAAGGTTAAAAAAGCAAAACAACGTGTAACTCTTCATTTGGGAGAAAACGTGGCATGTAATGATAAACTGCTGTCGTTATTAATGAGGTCAGTTCATGTGTTGTCACTCACACTCGTGTATTCTGGTGAAAACAATTTCATTGTTCGTACTACAGAACGTATATGTGAACAATTTCATTATCCACACATAATTTTTTTATTTATAATTATAATAATGTAATTCTGTAGTATATATTCATTTGGCTGAAATTTTCAAAAAAATGTAGACATAAATTTCCACTGGCGTCCGTCTGTCTGTCTGTCCTTCCTTAATCTCGATAACGGAGTTAGTTAGATGATCGGCGTGACTCTATTGTTAACAGGGAAAGTATGACACTACTAAAATTGAGAATATTGTGATAAAAAATTGCAGCCCATATAATTGCTCGACGAGTTAAACGAATTACGGCTTGATGCTCTACTGTGATCGTAATCACAGCAGTACTTGAGGGCGCAGTTTTCAGGGTTTCTCCATGTGTCTGACCTTTAAATAGGGGCTAGTTTCTCGTAAAAAGTTCTTTCCCCCCTTGGCAGATCGCCACGTGTTTCCTTGCCTTTTGCCTTACTCCATCAATCCAACACAATTCTATCCATTAACGCTAAAACGGGATAAGCAAATAAGACTTCAATTAATGGAAATTTTGGTTTCATTGCCTCTGGCATAAGAAAGATTGAAAATATTTACTAATTAAAATTTTTTTTTTGATTCTGATGAAACAACAAGAAACAAATTAAAATTTTATTATTAATTAATAGTATTTATTTAATGTATAATTAAACTACTGTATTGCCAATAAATAACGATTAACATTAAACATTTACAGCGGTGATTAAGAGTGGTAACGAGAATTGATAATGATCGTGCGTTACTAGTCCACGTGTTACGGATGATAGTGCGAAAGTACAGCTTTAAAATTCTTGTTATTACCTGAAGATAGTCATGATTACACCCGAAAATAACACCGTAACTTCGAATGTTTTCACCAGAACTTCAGAGGAGTGAATTGATTTAATTAAGAAAACTTTAAAACTTCGATATACCGCAATGCCAAGACGTTGCAATGTGTAGTAAATAAAGAGAGAATGACATCGGAGCCTTCTTCTAATTGGCTGAAAAAGTTAGACATCCGCATAATTGATTGTGCATTATTAATATTTATATCCGGAAATCATTCAAGATTTAAATTACTTATCGAACGAATCGTTATTGGAGAAGAATCACGTGTACCCGTTAGATGCAATGCGAATGATTAGCAAAAACTTTGAATGAAGCTGCACGACGAACCAAGCAAATTGCTCCACAAAAGAAGGCTTCACTCATCAAATTATTGAATAATGCCGAAATTAAGAAACAGAGCAGATTTGGGGGACGAAGAGCGCAGCTGAAACCCCTTCTGAGTGCCTAGTCTCTAGTTATGTGAGTAACAATACGAACGTGTCGAGAATATCACATGGTACAGTACAAACTCATTCACTGAAATCATTTATCGAAATAGTTCGTGACACGTGAGACTCCCAACACACTCGTGTTGTTACTCACATAACTCAGAATAGGCATCCTGGGGATTTTCTCCGCTAAAGCCGGGTGCCTGGGGTAGTTGTAAGGCATATTATTTCCTTTCTTCTCCCTTTGTGTATAGAAAGCCAAAATTTCGATTTATTGAGAGTCTACTGTATTATTTTTTTAACGTTTGGAAATAATAATAATAATGTTTTTTTGTTGTTGTTGTTGGGAAAGATACTAAAACTTCTTTTATAATCAATAAAAATATAATTACGGCTTTCGATAACAATTATTTAATGCTCTTAATCTGAAGTTTGTGTCTCTTATCCATAGCTTTGACGAAATTCGATACTGAGGAATGAGATAAATTGTTCTGATGATATATAAACTATATCAAAGCTATAAGTTCTATAGCCTTGATTATGCTCAATATTGAGGTTTCTTGCACCAATAATTACCCTCTACAACATTACTACGATGTTGAAATGATCATAATCGATACTATTCTGCACTAAAAATTCTTGATCAAACAATATTCGATGATCGAAACTCCTTGAAGAAATTCATTAGACATTGCTTCGATACTGAATTATCTCTCTTTAAACATCGAATCGCTCTCATCAATACCTGAAATTCACGATAAAAATCAGGATTTTATTTGAATTACGAAGTGGTAACACGAACAAAGAAGAAGAGAATTATAAGAGAAAGATTGCATTTGTATCGAATTTTACATGAAGAATCGATAAAATTATATTATTTAATCGATAAATTAATTAATTTTTAGGAAATGTTTCTTCAGAAATCGTTTAATTGCTTTCGTGACCAAATATTTTCGCTAAGTTATCAGCGAGCGAGTATCACCCAGCAAGGAGAATTGATTCAGAAAGTATGTGTAACATATAACATATAAAATTAAATTTTTTTAAATGTTAAAACTATAAAGGAAACGTTTAAAATCACCAAGGATCGAGTATAAATGCGAAAGGAATGTGCCATAAAGAAGGAAATATACGGAGACAATTGGAATATTGAGCAATTTCTAAGAGCAATTTCCAAAAGTAAACGCTTCAAACGTATAAAACAAAATAAATATTTAAAATTGTTTAATTGTTGTGGTAACGAATTGTTTCAGAAGTTAGTAAATTTAACTATGAGAATATTTTGAATTTTATATGTCAGAATCATTTCTGTACTATAAACCGTTGTTTAGTTATGCGGATGGACGACAGACATACAAACGTACGTCAAAACTAATGAAATTGTATTCGAAACGGTTCAGAAATTGAGTATCGGGTAATATATCAATCATTTTCTTCATAGAGATCTTAAGATAATTTTCGTATATAAAATTGAAATTTAATAGCATCACTCCATTTTTAGTTACTTAAAAAGCATGCAGACAGACAGCCAGACAGATTATATAAGATCGATCAAAACTATTAACGTTTAGTTTGTCAATTTTCTAGAAACCGTGCGGACAGACCGACAGAACTAACAAAAAAATCGAAAATAAAAGCAGCTTTTGAAACGGGTTTATAAGTTAAAAACTGTTCAAAAGGCTGGTTTTTGCTTGTTTTAAAGTTAAAACAAATAAAATTTTAATGTAAAAAAACCTCCAAAATAGTTTTAAAAATTAATAAAAAGATTTTAAAATATATATAAAAAATAAAACATTAAAGAAAATGATTCATACAAAGTGAAATTATTCATTTTATAACGTTACGTATCCGGAAAGGGGAAAAAAGTATTTTCAAATTATTTATTAAATAGATTTTATTCGAGATAAAATTCTTTATTATTTATTTTTTAATATATATATATAAAACTGTGATGATAATTCCCCATTCATTAATAATAAATTACTTTATTTCCATTTCTTGGAATTTTATTCAAATGGAATTTCAATCTACATTGTTAAAATTCTTAAATATTTAATACGTTATTTGTATTCACTGTTTACAACTACATTTTCCATTGTAAAAAATAAATAAAAATTCTTTGAAAACTTTCATTTCATTTTAATATTTCTATTTTTTACTTTAAATTGTATAAATGGTTCCATAAGTGAGTCTAAATCCACCCTTTTCGGTTCCATATTTTGCGTGGTTTATAACAATACCGCCCTTCTCAAGAGGCCCTCTAAGCGTGGGGCCCTATAAAGATCAGTTTGCTATTCCTGCTGACTCTTGATATAACATTATAAGAGTCTTCCCACCTCTAAATAATAGTAATACATTTAAAAACTGAAAGCTCTAATCTGTAGCTTGTTTATGTGTAAAAATTTCTTCTGTCTATAAATATGTACTGTATCACTATACAAAATATATAATTTGTAACAAAATCTAATTATTCTGTATAATTAAAATCTCCAAGATGTTTTTTGGTCGTGGATTCTACCAGCGATTACGGCATTTGGAAAATAACATAAATTATTTCCGTTGATTGGTCGAAAGCGTGATTACGTAACGATACGTGTAGTTTTTCCGGAATGCTAATTGGACGAATGTTTATAACGTTCGCGTATTTTAAATATCTAACCAATCGCAGATGTCGGACTTTTTTAAAAAAGAAATATGTGGACTTAATTGAAGATAATTAGCGAAAAATTCTCAAAGAAGTTTTTAATTTATAAATATTAAATTATATAATATATCAAATAACAAAAAGTTTATAAATTATTTTATATTTTTTAAGCATAGGATGATCTAGTTAAGGAAACGAGAAAACACATCGTTGTAGAATACAAGGAGTTATGGGGTGATCAAAAGAAGTTTAAATACTTTACACGTAATTAATGGACGGTACCTAAACCAAATATTAGCAAGGTAACTTTTCACAGTTAATTGACTTTTGGACCGCTCAGATATATTTTTTAGTAATCATAAACAATTTCAACATGCAAGAAAATTGTCTAGGTTTAAAATACTGTAAATATATATCTAAAAATAAATAATTACAAGATTAGGAATATATTTTATATACAAATTCATGTAAAATAAAAACTTTCTGTGAAGAGTTACACGCAAATGTGCACTGTAATAAACTTTATACACGTACACGCGTATAATATAGACTATATAATTTTTTTTCTATAATAAAGTTAATAATATAAATAAAATTCGGTCATATTTTATCATTTATGACATTTTTATGCTCGTAAAATATCAAATATATAAATTTCTCTTCGTTCTTGTTCATATTAATTTCCTGATGTTCATAAAGAATTAGTTTCTTGACATGATCGAAGCTTAGTTTTGAATATTTATGAGTTAACCTCATACAATAATTAATTAATCTGTACGTCTCGCCTACTTCATATTATATTTCTATGTAGCATTTTTCCCCCCTATAATTTGTATACGTGTGACTATAAAAACCTTCCATTAACACGCTAAGTATGTAGAAAAGTACAGGAACTAGTACATAAATCAATGAATTTATTGAATTTTAAGCTAACTTTAATGCATTAAAACGTATCTAGATTCTTATATTTATACATAAAATATTTCTTCGAAAGTGTCAGAGCCATCTGATGAAAAAAAATATAGAGGAGAAGGTGGTATTATGGAACCCCAATTATCTTTTAGTGAATTGTAAACAAGGTATCGTAACTACACCCACATTTTTTGTGCGAAAAGTACTGGTAACTAGTAAACTAAATGTTCCTAATTGGATTTTTCGCTAGTGTAATTATAAGTATGATTTTTGAAGCCTTTTGTACAAAAAGTCCGAAAGTAGGCTTAGAGAAAATCGGGTGGTAATATGGAACCTTACTGTATATTTTCAAAAAAATGCTTTAATGTAGCCAAAAACAAATAGGAAAGGACAAAAAATGTTAAATAATTACCAAATTATTTACTCCAATGTATTTTATTGCAAAAATGCTTTTATAATAAAAAAATATGACCTCCATCAACAATATATATTCCAGCAGCTCTTTTTCGATATTCTCGGGAAGAATTGGCCTTCTACCTAGTGTTTTTTTCACAAATTGCTCTGGAGGAATGTTTGCTTGCAAATAGAAAGTTCGGAGGAGTTGAGTTCCATGTTACTGTAAAAGCACCAATGGGGTCCGTATTTCACGCATCGCCATCTGGAATTAACTTATGTCTGTCAAGACCAAAATTTAAAAAACGTGAACATCACATAGATTAATATGTACCACTAAGTCTCTGGAACGGAATACATGCGCCAGTGAATCTACAACTACACAATTTATATTTTAAAAAGAATTAAATTCACTTAGCATTCAAAATTTGCGAATTTTGAAAAAAACAAATTTGCTGATTAAATGCGGACAACTGTTTAACTGAAGTAAAACGGGTTTTCCCCTTGCTATGGATGTCTGCCTAGTTCAGTTCAGCCACATTCCGCTACAGTTTGCCTTTATTATCAGATCGAAACGGGGTGGTTCCATAATACCCGCAGTGTTCCATAATACCACCTTCTCCTCTATATATTTTTTAGATTTTTTAGAATTGAAAATATATTTTTTCATTCTAAAAATACTCTTGGAAACGTGACTATCTAAAAATACTGCGTTTCTAGTTAAGAATAATTGGGAAAATGTGTTTAAAAAAAAAAAAAAGCACGAACTCGAATGCATTTTTAGACACGTTGTTCTTGTCAGGGTGGTCCAAAAGTCGGTTTACCCGCACTAAGATTATCTTTAATACAGGTTCAAAACGTACGGGCACAGACCTGACTAAAAATAATAATAAATTTAACGCGAGTACAAAAATAAAGTGTCGAAAATCGTATATAATGCGCACCGGTAGTGCAGTTTTCTGAGCTGTTGTTCATTAGTCGGCGCCTTATTAAATATATTTTTAGACATGTTAAGCACTTTCTAACGATTCGTTTTATATTTTTAAAATTATGGTTATTTTCGTTTCGTTATTAAAGATTTTACTAACGAATATTTTGAAATTTTATATGGAAATTTGGTGAAATAAATACAAAAGATCGTATATAATGCGCATCGATTACGCTGCTGTTTGGCATTTTGGGTGCGATTAAACGAACGTCTCAAATATATAACAAAAATACAAGAAAATATATATAAAAGTTAAGTAAAATTAATTTAAAAATTAGGAATTTTTATCCATATATTACGAATTAAAAATAATCATTTATATTCAGGAGAGTAAGAAATTTATAGACGAAATTGTTGTATATAATACATAATTTTGAATGGAAAAAAACAACAATAATGTTGTTTAAACCTACATCAACATGCACATAAAGAGAAACATAAATTTTCCAGAATTACACGGTACAGATAAATTTCTCGATTTTTATTCATTTTTTTTTCTTTATTTTGGATTTTTCTAATAAAAAAACTCTCCACAATTTGATTCTGTCACGAAGTATTGTTTGTTTTATACTAGAACATACGTTCTATGATAAGAAAATGTATATAGAAATATATAAAACGGAAATGAAACAGTATAGATTATTAACAGGACGTGGGTTGTTCGACGCCCACGTCCATAGATTAACATTAAAATCATTCGATCGTATCAAAATTCAGAGATTGAAGATGGGTAATGTTGATTTACATATTGATCTATACATTCATTGCTTCTTCTTACAAAATTTAGCTGTTATTTTCTCATTATTAAAAACGGTAAAAAAATAAATGCTTGGCGTGCACCATACATCTTCTTCCATATTACGATGCAAGCGAGCAAATATAAATTGTTAATAACTTCTGTTTTCGGTTACGATTCGTTCTAAAATTTAACGTACCTCATCGCAGAGATATGAGAGATTTTAAGTAATAATCTGGTTCCATTTCCTCCAGCCATTATTTAGTTATAACAAAAATATTCATCTTCCGTAACGAGATCCGAAACAACATACACCAACATAAAACGAACGTAAATTTTCTGCGAAAATAATCTCTTAACACAAATTCTGACTATTACGGAAGGAAAATAAACAATAAAATTGCTCGAGAAGCCACAAATATATACCAAAAAGTACACCTACAAGCGCTAAATTTTGCGGTTTATAATCGATAAAAATCAAAGAATATAGTAATAAAATGTTATTTTCTACCAGTAGCAAATATAAAGATGATAAAATTCAATCAAGTAAAGAAAATTTTCCTTTTCGTGTAATAAAAATAAATAATATTATTTTCTTAGAATGAGTTTTATTCGATATATATATATATATATATTTTTATTAAGAGTCCATTCTTTAAACTTGGAAAATTAGATGCTGCAAATGAAATCTTATTACCTCTCATAGATAATAAGGTTTTTATTGATGTTTGAAATTCTAAATTCATTAAACTTGATAATATTTTCTTAGATAATTCTCTGTTTCTGCTTGTTATCATTTTTTTTCCTCTCTCTAATATTGTTTTAACAAAATCCATACCATACAAGTAAAACAACAAAAATACCGTTTGATATAAAGGAAATTTCACTTAATTCACTTTTTTTTCAAAGAAAAAACGATATTATTTTCTCCTTTTTTTAAAAATATTTAATATATCGAGTTTAGTTTTAAATCTTCTCAATTTAAAAAAAAAGTAGAGAAAAAAATGCTATGTACGCACCGTACACTTACTTCCATATTGAATTAAAACGCGCGCAACACGACGCGATGCGACGCGACGCGAACATAAAATTGTTAATAACTTCCATTTCCTTTATCGATTCGTTCTAAAATTTAATATATCAGTAAGACGATTTTTTGGCAAGATTTATTTATTTATTTTATCAATAAAAATAATTACTTGAATTTATTTATTTATTTATTTTTTTTTACGGAAAGTATTCAAAAATTCTTCATGTTTACTTTTGCTCAATGTGAAAATTCAGTTGATAAAATGTAATTTATTCTCCTCGAGCAATGATTAAGAGAATTTCTGTTTTAATTCATGCAATTCAATTTGATTATTATTATTTTTTTAATAAAAAAATTAATATAAAATTTTAATTCATTGATTTGATCATATGATAATTTAATTCTAATAATAACGAAGAAAATTTTGTTTTTCCTTAAAAAAATTTTTTTGTAAATAAAATAAAACTAATTCCATTTAATTTTACTGAAAAATAAGAATTTGCTTAATTTTTTTTAATATTTGGAGTTAAATTTTATTTTATTTTTTAAATAAAATTAATTTTTATTGGCCCAACTTTGTAATTTGAATTTTATTTATTTAATTAATAATTAAAATATTTATTTATTATTGCTAAAATCTCACAAGTTTTTTCGTGATAATAAATTCGAATTTTATTTTTACTTTTTATTTTATTAAAATATAATAATAA
>NW_019384456.1:643817-650953 GCF_000671375.1 Centruroides sculpturatus
TCTTTAATTTTATTCGAGTAATAATAATGATAATCAAATAATTAAAATTACTATTAAAATATAATTATAATTAAATAAAAAATTATTTTTGAATTGGGAATTAATTTATTTAAAAAATTTATAAATAAAATCTTTAAAAATATTCTGATATTTTATCGATTTAAGATTTGAAATGAATATATATATATACATTATTTAATATTTAATTCGTGTTATTAATTTTTAAAATCGATTTTAATTTTAAATAACTTTCTTAATAACTCAATTATTTATGAATGAAGGTTTAAAGCTATCTCTTTTCTAATATTACATTAATTTTTAAATACATTTTAAAAATTTTGTAATTCAACATAATTAAAAGTTTAAATATAATTTTCTCTGTATTAATTTTTATATTTGATTACAAATTTCTAAGTTAAATTTTGCGTATACGTACAGTACTGTACAGTACATACATACAATTAAGGAAACAAGGCCTTGCACACGAGTCTTGCTTTGGTTCGTTTTTAAGGAGTAAACCCATCATTTTAGGATCGCCGATGCAGTTAAAACATCAGCCTATTACTTTGGGGGATCCGGAATCGAATCCTGGCAAACAAAACATTCCAGGAATTTTTCGATGGTGGTTGTCACGAATATGTCAGGCCTCTTTCCTTATCCTTTCTCCACTAACGACCGAGTGCATAAAACAACTAAACACTGAATGAGGCACAAACCCGCTACTGTAGTTGATCGCGTGGAATTTTCCAGGTTTTCTTCACGTGCTCAACACCTAAATATGGACCAGTTTTCCTTATTCCATGAATCCAATTCAATCCCTCACTACTTGGATGACCCTATTGTAGATTGGCCAAACTCGCGATGGGTACGTAAACCTATAAAGATCCTCTTAGTGCCCACAGGGTGGAGAAAGAAAAAATTCCTTATTTGGGAAGTATTGAAATATTAATTAAAACTGTATATAATTTATATTTATTTGTTATCCTGCAACTCTTCCTTAGTTTATTATATTGTTATTTTTTACATCTGTATTATAAAATTTAATAAACTATGCTTTGAAAAATTAATTTTGTTTAAAACTAGGGATGCCAAACGTTATTTATTTTAGCTAAATTGTCCTTGTCCTTTATTTAAACGAGAAAGGACACAATTTAACTTCTACTTTCATTATTCAGTGCCTGTGTTTCATAACGGCAGTAGTGGATTTTTAAACCCCATATTTTAAAAAATCTTGCGCACAATCTACGAGGTCCTTCTGTTATATATACATATAAACCCAGAGCTAAAAATTTATCATTTTATGACCTTCTAAATTCGCTTTCGTTATGATGAAGGTCAACTTTTAATTAAGAATTCTTTTTTGTACTGTTGATGAAATTGTTTCAAGAATGGTTAAAACAGTCAATACTTCTACATTTGTTTAAGCTATTAAGAATCAAAATTGTATTTTTTCAGGTTTTTTTTAATTTAGTTTTCTTGTTTGATTTCTGCACCGCTTCATCACTTATTCATACGAATTCAATATCAACTCCTCGAAATAACACTAAACTTTACTATTTCCGAGTTCTCATTTCCTTTTTTTTTTTTTTTTAATCTTATTCTTTTAAATTGAAGTAGAAATGTTTACTTTATATTCACGCTATACAGAAATTAAAAATAAAATTTAAAAAAGTAAATATTTGTATATCGTCGTACGGTTTTAAAACAAATATAATTCTACAGAAAAATTTTCATGAATAAGTTTCGGTTGAATGTTAAGGAAACTTATTTAAATTTCTTAATTATCATTTTTTTAAATGATAAAATTTTTAGTTCCAATAATTTTAAAATATTTTCAGGTGGCGCTACGACTTTTTATTAAAGTTCAAACGTTGAGAGTTGTTGGAAATAATAGCGCCACCTGAAAAAATTTTTAAAAAATAATAATTTTTTAAATATTTTTTTAAGGAATTTCTTCTGAATTTACACTACATTGCCAGAAATAAGACTAGATGTTTTCATTATTATTATTGTTTCTTGTTTTAGTGATGATTTCCACTATCGATTTAGCTTCTAAAAATAAAAGTTTTCATATAACAGCTGCAGTTTTCATTCTTTACGATATATATAATAGTTGAAATATGTAAGTTTTGTAATATTATGTTTTACTATCGCACCAAATCGCCACGTTTAAATGCATTGAATCAGTGCATGATAACATTGATAAAGTTTATATGTTTGAAAACCATTATTTTAAACATTTTCCTCTATAGAAAGCTCTAAAAAAGAAAGCAATGAAGCAAAATAAAATTACTTGGAACATAATATGGAAAGGAACTAAGCGATTTGCCATATAAAATGTAGATAATAATTGGTTTTGTACAAATACAGGTGGCACAAAAGTAAGCAGTTAGCAATTGTAAAGAACTTGCTGTCTTATTCAAATATGTATATTTTTGAATTATTACCGTCCTGTGGGTTTTAAGAGGTCCTTTTAATCATAAGAAATCCTCTTAGTGTGAATTATTCACTTATTAGTGAATTATGCTAGGCCCATAATGGGAACGGCCGGATGGTGAGGACGGGCTCAATGTATTTGAGACAGACCGCCCACGAAAACTTCCTGAGATTACTTTATCAGGATTCGATTCTTGATCCTCAGAATGGTAGGTTGGCGCCTCGACCATACGATTGTCTGTTCAAGTACTAGTACTTTATTACTTAGAAGCTTTGTAAATATTGTTAATAGTGAAAGCTTTCTTGTTCAATGAACAAATTACAACGCTTTGAAACACACAACTTACTGACTCATGATAAAATTGCTAAATAGTTTACAAATAACATGGTAACTGACTTTTAGACCATCCTGTAGATAGCAGTAGATAAAATAAATAAAAAGAATTGAGTTATGATATTAGTAGAAGAAACTACAAGCAATACAAAATAGAATTCAATGGAGGAAAAAATAAATATAAAATTCACTCATTCCATTTACGATAAAGGATCAATGATGTTCTTATTGTTACAAGAAATTCGTTTAAAATATTACTGATACGTTCTATGAATCATGAAAAAACTATATTCATGCTTAACTCACTCGTTCTTTCGTAATGATTCGTTATTGATTGTGATGTAACGTTATATTTTTTTGTAGCTACTTCAATATTTTCTCAAGATTCAAATAGATGTCAAGAGGAATTCTTATTTCTAAATATAAACCAAGAAGTACTTAAATACAGGAAGAACATGTAGGAAAAAAAATTAAAAATGTAGGAGGGTATATGTAAAATATGTAAGATGAGAGATTAAAAATGTTTTAAAGAAGATATACTAAGTTTAAGATGATTAGTTGAAAATATAAAATTATGCCACCGCCTACTTTTATTATCTAACCAATCATCGCTTAGAAATTCAAATTTCTAAATTATTTCTTCTGTATTTTACAGAGAACCACCTATGTTTCGTCAGACTTTTTTTTTAATGTATTAGGAATTTTTAAAAAATTCTTCTAATTATTTGTCAACTGTTGACGATGAAACATTCTTCGAACAATTTAAACAAGTAACATACGTTCCAAGAATAAAATTATTTTAAAAAAGGAAATAACATTGAATCATATCAGTTTATAACTTTTACTCGTGATAACTCTTTCGTGTTTTGTCACGAAACAAGCAAAACATCGAACGAATCTTTGCGTGATAACGAAGAAAATCTCACGGACATTTCAGTGGTTTTGTCGAAAATTAATAGCATTGTTTAACCAATTTAAAATCATTGTTATAATGGAAACCTTTGTAAATAATATATAAAACATCACAAAATTGTTAATTAAGAAATGTAATTTTGATATTTTACTTAAATTTTATTAGTTACAATAATTGTTAAATGTGATTTAACGCAAATTAATTTTAAAAAAACAGTCAATAACCTTTGACTAAAGGCCACTGACGAGAATATAAAAATAGCCATTGTTTAGAGGTGGACGTCTTTGGAGGTTTCGCTGTATTAAGTTATTTATTATATATTATACGCGTATATAATGATTATTTAATCCAATTGTATACAGATATAGAGATGTATATAATGATTAAATTTATAAACTGATTTTCTATATTAAGTAAACTGCTTACTGAACAATTAAAATTTGTTGATTTTTGTATATAAAATTGGCACTTTATGTAAAATATTCATTCGAAAAATGCCAAAAAAGAAGAAAATTATTAATAATCATGAAAATTTCATCAATTTTTTTACAATAGAAAAATTTACATTTTGATCACTCCTAAGAAAATTTTGAATATATATTCATCTATTATAGATAAATCTCTATAGAATGGAATGGTTTTTGAGTAAAATAGCTACTTTGAAATTGTAATTTTTCACATAAAATATTATTTATACGACACTCTTCGCAATAAATAAATAAATAAATAAATAAAACAAAATTAAAATTGATAAGCATAGATTATCATATATATCGTGAAGGACAAACATTGACCCATATCGAAAAAGACAAAGGATGTTGATTGATATTACCATCCTATGTTAATATAAATTGCAGTAAACAGAACATAAACAGTGAAAGTATCTATTATCAAGCGAAGATAATAATAATCTGCCCTACTTTTCTGTAATAAATATAAATTTACTGTCAAAGTTTTTCTAAATTAAATGCAACTTCAGTATAATTGTTACAGTTTACTTGGCTGCTTCGACTTAATTACACACTTTGATGAAGCAATTGACATTTACTTATCGATAACAAATGATAAGAGCTGAGAACAAAAACCTTATGCACAGATTTATCACATTCAAAGTTCTCATAAATTATACTTTAAATTATTTTACGTAATGTAACTGAACTTCTTCACCAATTTAATCTTTCTTATGATGTACAAAGTAGAGAATAAACTTTCTCAATCTAATTTACCCCAGCATCTTTATGCCCATTACTGCATACTGTCCTTTATCTTTCTGCTAAATGCAATATAAAGGTACAGAACTTATCTATATATATATCCCGTCTTATCCACTATGCCATATTTAGGTATCTTGACACTTTACTTATGGCCACTGATGTCTTATTTTCACCCCTCCACACTGTCATTGAATGTCATAGTAAATTAGTTGACTAATATGACAATTTCCTCCCACATTCAATGTCAGTAATTAGTCATAGATTTACCTTAATTAATTTAACTGAACTAATTAACTTGTAAGGAGGTTACTATAAAGTTAGAGGTCATCCCTGAATGTATAATGTAACATCAACTCGAACACATACTTACCTTGATGTTTGCTGCACAGTACAGAAATTATCGAAGAGTACCACAGCTACTGGTGAGCATTTATATCTTATACAAATTACATATTCCGGGAGTAGATGAAACTGTGTACGCTGTCTGAGAGTCGTGTGGGCGTGTGTGCGAGGTCAGTCCCAGCAATACTCGCAAGGTGTTGTGGGTAGTGTGTCTGTAAGAGGGTCGATAAACATTCAGCAAGGCGAACGAGGAGGAAGTTGCAGGAGTCAGAGCTGACAAGCTAATTAACTCGGAACGGAATTCCATCCTCCTCCTCTCGGAATCCAGGTCAATGTCGATTATGGAATCCCGGAAAAAGAGGAGAAAACACAGTTAATTCCGTGGAGATGCGTTTGGCATAATTCACATCTCCGTATGATGCTCCGTGCCGGATCGGAATTAGTACGAATTTTAACAGAGTTTTTGTTCGAATACGATTTACTTTTCAGAATATTTTAGTTCTTCTTTCTTAAAGCAACGCGTACAAATGTACCAGATCTTTGTATTTTTATTTATAACGAGATCCTGAGAGAATGCTGCTCGCTGTAGCCTTTTCCGAAAGTCTCACTTTGCAATCTTTAAAAATGTCTTCGTTCTACTTTCGCTGAATCAATTTATCTAATTCTTCTTTAAACAAACTAAAACTTTTAAATTTATATAAAAGAAAAACATTTTAAACAATAAAACTCTTTTATGTGAATACTTTTCACCATAAATGCTGAAGAGTAAATGGATTCCCGACGTATGATATTCATTACAATGTTGAATGAGATCAATATTACAAGAAGAAATGATAGTATCATTAAAGGAATTTCTTCCTTAGCACAATCCAACACGGCACAAACCAGCACTGGGCATAATTCATTGCATCTTTCAGAAGACACAAAGAATTGTGTACTGTGTTGGATTTATAAGTTGGATAAACAATGGTTTAGGGCCTCGCATTTAATAGGCCTCACATTGTATGGTCTTTTTATTATTGACTATAATTTTTGTGGGAACCTCCTCAATGTTTCCGTTAAGGCCCTTATCCGTAAATCTGGCTCTAACTATATGATATTTGCAACGAAGTATTACAAGAGTATAAGATCGCGTAGAAGTGCATATCAAGAGCATGAAACTATATCAAAGGTATAAATAGTATGCCAAGCTCATTAACAATATATGCAATTATTCGAAGTAATATCGATTAACACTATTCAAGTGGGTTAACTTCAAGATGAATATGCTCAATATAATTTATTTTTATCCATTAAATATTTATTTATTTTTAATTAAAATATATCAATTATATTCAGTTTTAAGGCTTTTTTCATATCTCATCGTAAGGTCAGGTGAAACCGGGGATAAATCAGCCATTTCTATGTCTTTAGATGATTTTCTTTTCTTCTTTTTGGTTTCATTTTCCAAAGCATTATTTGATTTTCTTGAATGAGGTGAAAATGAAACAGGAGTGGATGGTGGCTGTGTTAATACTGATTCTAAGTAATCACCAATTTCATCCTAAGTTTAAATTGTTAAATTTTATTTTGATGACTGAATTTATTAACAGTATAATTAATTATGTTTGTTACAAAGCGTGTTAACATTAAGGAATATAAATTTGCACGGCGGTAGACCGCGAACTACAGGTTGATAAACAAAGTTTACTTGTTAGATTAAAAGTAATCATTTTTAATTAAAAATTATAAAGTTTTATGAAAATATAATAAGTAATTTACTTAAAATTAAATAATTAACATAAAATTTTAATGAATTATTAAAAATATAGACAATTTTTTAAAGAAAATATATTTAAAAAATGATCAATTTTAAACCGTCTCTCAACGTAATTTTCAGTTTTTTTTTTTTTTTTTT